>NW_027673182.1:0-205000 GCF_964194105.1 Spermophilus citellus | reverse complement strand
CCCTAACCCTAACCCTAACCCTAACCCTAACCCTAACCCTAACCCTAACCCTAACCCTAACCCTAACCCTAACCCTAACCCTAACCCTAACCCTAACCCTAACCCTAACCCTAACCCTAACCCTAACCCTAACCCTAACCCTAACCCTAACCCTAACCCTAACCCTAACCCTAACCCTAACCCTAACCCTAACCCTAACCCTAACCCTAACCCTAACCCTAACCCTAACCCTAACCCTAACCCTAACCCTAACCCTAACCCTAACCCTAACCCTAACCCTAACCCTAACCCTAACCCTAACCCTAACCCTAACCCTAACCCTAACCCTAACCCTAACCCTAACCCTAACCCTAACCCTAACCCTAACCCTAACCCTAACCCTAACCCTAACCCTAACCCTAACCCTAACCCTAACCCTAACCCTAACCCTAACCCTAACCCTAACCCTAACCCTAACCCCAACCCTAACCCTAACCCTAACCCTAACCCTAACCCTAACCCTAACCCCTAACCCCTAACCCTAACCCTAACCCTAACCCTAACCCTAACCCTAACCCTAACCCTAACCCTAACCCTAACCCTAACCCTTTCATTGTATAAATCTTTCACCTCTTTTGTTAGGTTGATTCCCAAGTATTTTTTTTTTTTGAGGATATTGTGAATGGAGTGTTTTTCCTCATTTCCGTTTCAGAAGTTTGGTCGCTGATATACAGAAATACCTTGATTTATGCGTGGTGATTTTATATCCTGCCACTTTCCTGTATTCATTTATTAGTTCTAGTAGTTTCTTTGTAGACCCTTTTGGGTCTTCTAGGTATAGAATCATGTCGTCTGCAAATAGTGATAATTTAAGTTCTTCTTTTCCTATTTTTATGCCTTTAATTTCTTTCGTCTGTCTAATTGCTCTGGCCAGTGTTTCGAGAACTATATTGAATAGAAGTGGTGATAGAGGGCATCCATGTCTTGTTCCAGATTTTAGAGGGAATGCCTTCAACTTTTGTCCATTCAGAATGATGCTAGCCTGAGGCTTAGCATAGATAGCTTTTACAATGTCAAGGTAAGTTCATGTTATCCCTAGTTTTTCTAATGTTTTGCACGTAAAGGGATGCTGTACTTTGTCAAATGCTTTTTTGCATCTATCGAGATGATCATATGGTTCTTATCTTTAAGTCTATTCATGTGGTGAATAATAATTATTGATTTTTGTATATTGAACCATCCTTGCATCCCAGGGATGAATCCTACTTGATCATAGCGCACAATTTTTTTGATGTGTTTTTGTATTCAATTCGCCAGAATTTTATTGAGGATTTTTGCATCTAGGTTCATTAGAGATATTGGTCTGTAGTTTTCTTTCTTTGAGGTGTCTTTGTCTGGTTTCGGAATCAGGGTGATGTTGGCCTCACAGAATGAATTTGGAAGAGCTCCCTCTTTTTCTATTTCCTGAAATAACTTGAAAAGTATTGGTATTACTTCTTCTTTAAAGGTTTTGTAAAACTCCGCTGTTTACCCATCTGGTCCTGGGCTTTTCTTGGTTTCTAGTCTTTTGATTGCTTCTTCAATTTCATCCATTGATATTGGTGTATTGTGTGTATCCTCCTGACTCAGTCTGGGCAAATCATATGACTTAAGAAATTTATCGATGTCTTCACTATCTTCTATTTTATTAGAATATAGGTTTTCAAAATAATTTCTAATTGTCTTCTGTATTTCTGTAGCATCTGTGTTGTGATATTGCCTTTTTCATCCCGTATGTTAGTAATTTGAGTTCTCTCTCTTCTTCTCTTCGTTAGCATGGCTAAAGGTCTGTCAATCTTATTTATTTTTTCGAAGAACCAACTTTTAGTTTTTTTAAATTTTTCAATAGTTTCTTTTGTTTCAATTTCATTGATTTCCACTCTGATTTTAATTATTTCTTGCCTTCTGCTACATTTGCTGTTGTTTTGCTCTTCGTTTTCTAGGGCTTTGACATGAAGTGTGAGCTCATTTATTTGTTGGTTTTTTTTGTTTGTTTGTTTGTTTTTTTGTTTTGTTTTGTTTTTTGTTTTTTTGAGGAACGACCTCCAGGTGATGAATTTCCCTCTTAAATCTGCTTTCATTGTGTCCCATAGACACATTTTCAAGATGCATCATTTGGGAGAATGGCAGCTCTTTGGCTTTACCTTCTCCAGCCACATGATAACTGAGGGAAATGCCTATTTATGTGAGCAAGTCTTCTTTGTTTTCAAAATCATCAACTTATAATCTTGCATTTATAATGTTGGTTTCTTACAGTTTACTCTGGGTTTCCCAACCACTTCTCTGAGCAGGGCAGAAGAAGTTGCCTCCTCTAAATCTTGATCCACCTAAAGCAGATGAAATTGAGGTCAGAAAATGCCTTTAAAGTGTTATAATTTCCATGTGCAGTGGCACAGACTTGTAATCCTAGCAGACCTAATCCTAGCAGCTCAGGAGGATGAGGCAGGAGGATCACAAGTTCAAAGCCAGCCTCAGCAAAAGCGAGGCATTAAGCAACTCAGTGAGACCCTGTCTCTAAAGAAAATATAAAATAGGGCTGGGGATGTGGCTCAGTGGTAGAGTGCCCCTGGGTTCAATCTCCAGTACAAAAAAAGTTATTGTTTCTATTATTATTATTATTATTATTATTATTATTATTATTGGCATTGTGGATTGAACCCAGGAGCACTCTACTACCAAGCTACATACATAGTCTTTTTCATTTTTTATTTTTGAGATAGGGCCTTGATAGATTGCACAGGCTGGCCTCAAACTTGAGATCTTCTTGCCTCAGCCTCCTCAGTTGCTGGAATAACAGGCCAAAGGGACCTTGGGCCAAAGGGACCTTTTTAACAAGGGAGGGGCCCTAAACCCTGGATTCCCTGCTGGAGGTAGGCAGGAGGTAGGCAGATGGTGTAAAATACATCACCTGAAAATGACTTTCTGGTACAGAGTCACCAGATTGGTGAGAAGCAAGGCCCAGGCTTCAATAAATGTCCCTTGAGACCCTTCTTGTATGAATCCGAGTTCAACAGGGCTAGGGTAGTAAGGGGGACAGTACTGTTTTTTGCAACTCTGAGATTTTTCTTATAACAACATTTTTTCTGGAAGGAATTTAAAATGAAACAAGCTTTAGAGGAAACAGGAGAAAGGACGCACCCTGACTGTAGCTGACAGGGACACAGCAGCCATGTCTCGAGTGGGGGCGGGGTGAGGGTCTACAGCAGTGCGCCCAACTCATTAAAAAAAAAAAACTTTGTGTGCTGCTCCAGGACCCTCATCCTTGAGGATTATTTCCAAAAGGCCTTGGTCATTACTGCCACCCCCCACCCTCCGCAATTCCCCCCCTGTCTTGCCCAGCCCATTCTGTTACCTCCACCTCTGGCCTCTGAGTCTCCTGCAGTTCCCTTAGGACAGAGAAAGGGCAGAGGCACTGGCGCCCCTTCCCACTGGATGACCCCCTCCTTTTGTCTAACACAACTCATCCCCACCTTGCTCCTTTTGTTTGCCCCCTCTCTCCTGGATGGGTACGATCTGAATTCCCCCCCCCCCTGGCCCCCAGAGCCTGGGCGGGTGAGCTGGGGTTGTTCTCTCCAATCCCCAGGAGAGGCATCCCGCAACAGAGTCACCCCAGAGTCGAAGCCAATCGCCCCCTTCCCCAGTGTGTGCCATCTGCCACCTGTCAGCCTCTCTCTGGGTCCTTGATCCCAGGCACCGGAAGGGGTGTGTGTGGGGGGGGCGGCTGGTTCGGCCCCTCCTTCCTGGCTCTTTCCCAGGCGCCTAGCGTACTCTGCCCTTGCCTAGGCCCTTCGAACTCTTCAGTCTAATCCTGGCCATCCCTGGCTGCAGGAGGTGGCTCTTTGGAGACATTGGACATTTTTGGACTCACAAACTGGGGAGGGCGGTGGCTGAGGGTGGCAACCCTAATTCCAGAGAAAGGGAGGACCTCCAGGCCTAGGTCTTACTTAGTGGATGACCTGGCCTTAGCCTGTCCGGGTATCCTCACACTAGGTCTCTGTTGTTGGCGTGTTTGCCTGGGCATTGCATTTCTCCAGTCACCCGACTGTACCTGTAACAGACCCCTGCCTAAGGCCTTTCTCCGCATCCGCTGGCCTGCTCTTCCTAGCAGCAGGGGTGTGGGGGTGGCATATACCTCGGCAATCAGCCAAACACGGGGTTGGCGAGCAGGGCCTTGGGGGACTGCTAAGTTAGTTGAGGGGGTCTCGGGCCAGGCTGTCGAGCAGGCAGGAACCGTGGGGTGCGGGCACTCTGCTTGGGGCGGGCGCTGCTGCTGGGCTGGCCCAGCACTGCTCTTGGAGGGGAGCGGGTTTTTCCGTGAAAGGTTGCCCTGTGTAACTGGTCTCTGAGGGGACACAGCCCTCCCCTCTCGAAGTGGCTACTTATCAATCTTCGAGATTGATAACCCCCAGCGCTGCTCTGTGCACCCGCTCCGCTCTCCGGGCTCAAGGCGCCCCAGCCCAAGGTGGCGTCACTTGCCTGGGAGGGGGTGATGTGGGGGCCTCTCCCCTACCTGGGACCTGGACGCCTGCAGCTGGCGGTGGAGGGGGAAGCTTCAAAGTAAAGGTTTAGGGGAGCCGCCCAGGGAAGACTTTTTTTAAGCATGTGCCCTTCCAGGACCACAGGACCAGCTAGGAGATCTGAGACTCAACTAGTTCAAGAACTACAGGGACTTGAGGCGCCCCCTGGCAAAACTTTGTGGAAAGTAGCAACTGGTTTATTTTTGCCAACCTCGGAGGGAAGGGGTGCTACTGCAGTTTTCTGGAGATAAGGTGTTAGACTCACAGACTGGAAGTGCTCACCAGGCTCAAGAACCCTACAAATGAGGATATAGGCTAGCCCAGTGGTGTAAGCATTTGTTTGATGTGGGGTAAGAGTGGTCTTGGAACACCAAACCATCATCAAGAGTCAATTGAGAGGGAACAGCTAGGTCTGAGGATAATTCTAGTGTGTGGGGCACAAGAAGCAACGCTAAGGTAGCTAAACTGTTTGCTCCCCCATTCTTTCAATTTTTGCAGTTTGTAATGCTCATGCATCTGGGTGAGCTTGACAGCCCGCATGGGCCTTCTGTTCCCTCCTCCCGCCCCCGGTGCAGCCAGAGCCCGACCTCTAGAGCCAGTGCCGCCGCCGATGTGGTCCGGTTTTTGGGGGCAGCAGGAGCTGTATTTCCAGCGCTGTCTATTGCTTAGTGATGTTGGCTCTCCGTCTGATCCGAGCTGGAGCAGTGCGGGGCACCCCATGGGATCAGAGTGCTCCCCCACCTGGACTCTGCTCCTCACATCCTCCTGCTGGGTTTCCAGCCAAGCCTGGCTTTATTATGTGTCTCTGCAGTGCAGCCCCAGCAGCCAGATCGAGAGGAGGAAAGCCAGTGACTACAAAGAAGACAGGAGCTCAAGGGAGGCTGGTGGGCGGGTTGGCGCCAGCTGGAGCACCGAAAAGCCAGGGCACAGCCGCTGCGCTGCTCTTGCCCGGGAGGATGGGAGTGAAAAACCAGCCTCTATCTCAGAGCAAAGCCTGTCCCAGGAAAGGACATGACCTTTGTCATTGGAAAAACCCACAGAGCGCTCCTAGGCACATTCCCACCCTGCTAAGTTGTTTATATACAAATAACAGGAGAGATCTGTTGTACCAGGTGTCCCTGACTCAGTCAGGCTAGGTGGGGAATCATAGCAACCTCCTAGAAGCCACCAATCAGCATGAGACAGGGAAATACCTGGGATGCCAGATGACCCTCCCAGTAGTTTATGGTGTTGAGAAACCAGGTAGTTCAGCACGAACACCCCTCTTGGCTTAAGCCAATCAGTTCAAATATGAATACCCCTTTTGTACTGACCAATCACCCCTACCCAACTTGTTCCCGCCAGTGAATGTGCTAATCATGTTTTAGAGTTGTTATTTGATTTTCCCGAGGTGTGTGATTTGCTAAGAGATGCTATTGTTACCGCTGTTGACCGGTGACGAGTCCTTGCTTCCCCGATGTTGAAGAATAACACCAAAGAAGCACGCCGAGGCAAGGTCAGAGTAGAAATTAGAAGTTTATTAAAGGACATCAGAAAAGACTTCTCCCGGAGGAAGAAGGGGACCCAAGAGGTGGAATCCGTGGAAGTGCGGTTGTCTCCCCTTCTTATAGTTTTGGTGATGGAATGTAGGTTGGAAAGCCCGAGGGGTGGGACACAGGTGGGCCAAAGAAGTAATCTGGTCAGGAAGGACTTCATTATCACTTCTTTGGGATGGACTTTGGCCTAGGGCCTTTTCAAGGACTTCATTAACATTCCCTGAGTTGTCCTGTGTTTCCCTGAGTCATTCTCAGCATGGCCTCCATTTTAGATTTCACTCGATATTAGACCCGATTTACCTAACTACACTGACTGCCTAACTTTAAATCTGGCTTCACTATGATGTATGTGGGGGTCCCTGCCTTCTCCAAAGAATATATAAAACTGCTGCAAACCCTGGGCTCGGGGCCTCTTAGCATCACCTGTTGCTGTGTGTGTGCAGGGAGGACCAAGCTAGCTTGTAATAAACACCTCTTTGTTGCTTACATCAATCTTGGTCTCTGGTGGTATTTAGGGGGTCCTGAATTTGAGCATAACAGGGAGCCTGGCTCTCGCCACCACCTGCTCGGCCACCACCTGCTCATCCTCCTCCTCTGCCGCCACCTCCTGTTAGAGTCTGTAAACAAGTCAGGATGGCGCCTGGCATTTTGCCAGAGAAATGTTAGAGTTGTAAACAAGTCTGGATGGTGCCTGGCAAAATGCCAGAGGAATTGGTTTGTGAAGTAACGCCACCAAGCAATTAAGTGTGGAGATTCCTTATTGGTTGACTGCTGTATCAAGTTTATGTTAATTAGATAAGCTGTTTGGAATGTATAAATACCCCTCCTGTCTTACAATAAAGGGCTCCCACTTCTGCTGTATCAATCTACACAAGTTGTTAGTCACACCCCAGTTATTTTGCCCAGCTAGCCGGGCTGCGGCAACCTCCCTCCTCTCCAAGCCCCGGGCCCATGGAGGCAGCTAGCAGGCTGGTGACTTGGCACCAGCCTGGGGATTGGCTGCAGAAGCTGCTCTAGGGCAGGCAGCAGCAGCTGGGCGCACAGGCTGAGCAATGCCCTGGGCATGGGCGCACCTGCCCGCTGCAGCCTCAGCGCACTCCCCCGCCCTTCCTCCTCTGGGGGCGGCGCTGGACCTAGCTGAGAGCCAGAGAAGGGGGCATGAGCCAGGGCCCCAAGCCGAGGCTTCTAGTCACTGTGGCCTTTTTGAGCCCCCACCCCCAAGTAGGCTGAGTTGAGGTAACCCCTCTCCATCCATCATAATCTCCAAACCAGGCGTTTGGGCATTTTTTGAGCCATTAATATTTATTTATTTATTTTTGTGTGTGTGCGGCAGGGGATATTTGGAGCCTTTTATTTTTTTTGGGGGGGGGTATTGAGCTCCTCCCCTCCTGAGACCCTCTGGACTCCAGCCCCATTCCCCCTCAGATGGGTTCATTGTGACCTCCACAATGGGCTGCAAAATCCGGCAAGGGGCGGATGAGAAGGAGAAGAAGGGTGAGGGTGGCGGTGGGGTGGGGGAGGGAGGGGCCGCAGGGGCGGGGCGGCGGGGGTGGGAAGGAGGAGGGGGGCGGCTTTTTTTTTTTGCATAACTTTGCTCAGCCGAGTGGCCTCTGGACTCCCTGCTACCGCTGCTGGGACCTGGAGCCCCCAGCTGCCACATTGCAACAGGCAGGGACCTGGTGTGCCCCCTGGGCGTCCCTCCGTCCCAGAGGGGACTCAGCTGGCCTGGCTGCGCCTCCCCCCCCCCCCCCGGCAGCCCGGACCTGCTGTGCACTCCCTGCAGTCCCCCCAAAAATTTCCGAGAGGCAGGGGGAGAAAGGGGAGAAGGGCTACCCAGGAGCGGCGGTGGCGGGGGGCTGGGCAGCGAGGGGGAGCCAGCTGGCGGAGGGCGACTGAGCTCCCGGAGCCCCGGACATATCCAGGCGGAAGGAAGCAGGCTAAGCTGCGCTTGGTGAAAGGTGAGCGAGCAAGGCGGGATGGAGCTAAGAGGGAGAGAGAGAGAGAGGGAGGAGGGACCGGCGCTAGCAAGCGGAGAGGAGGAGGAGGCGGCAGAGGAAGTATAGGAGGGGGAGGAGGAAGCCAGGCGCGGGAGGCGGTGGAGGGGGCACGCCGTCACACTCTATCCGCCAGGACCCTTTCCGGGCCTGGAGCCAACGCTCTCCAGGACTTGGGCCTGGGGTCGCCTACAAGGGGCCTTTGTCGCCCCCTCCTTTCGGACCCTGGGCCTGCCGTGGCCAATCACGGGGTGCGGCCCAACTTGGCAGGGATTGTGAATCTCGTGCTGGCAAGAAGAAGGAAGAGGCGGCCAGGAAGGGCACCCGGGAGGCTGGAAGCTTCAAGGCCGCCCTTGCTGGCCCAGGGCCTCGCTGGCTTTCTCCTTCCCCCTCCTTGTCGCCTGGGGATGTGGAGAGAGGCGGGTGCTGCCTGTGCGTGCTTCAGGTGCAGCATCCGCCCCGCCACCAGGCGGCCCCTCCCCGCCCCCTGCCCAGGCCGCGCTCCTGGCTGGGGCCCCCGCACTTCCTGCGTGCTCCTCGGAGGCCAACCTGGCAGGGAGCCTCTGCCAGGAGTTAATTGTCTGCGCCAAGCAGGCGGGTCGCAGGTCCCCCAGGGAGCACTGCGGTCCTCCTCTCAGTGTGCCGGGTGATTCCGCACCCTGGCCAGCTTCCTGCACAGAGTCCCCAGGGTGCACACTTTGTGATGAGATATGAATGTATAGGTACACACACGCGCACACACGAACTCCTTCTCCTTGCTTTGCTTTCTGTTTACACTATGTTCCTGGCTCCAGGGGCCCCTGGAGAACAGAGGCTCTGGGGAGAGTCAGTGCATGTGCTTAGCCCCTCCCCTGCCATTTTCCCCTAACAGGCCGCCCTCTCCTGGCCTGGCATGCTGCTTTGTCCCAATTCCATCCCTTTGGATGGGTGCTTAGCCCCCTGGACACACTGAGGGATGACTGAGGAACAGGATGAGAGTGGCTATATACCGCTGAAGCTTTAAAGTCCTGAGGATCTTGTCCTCTGCCAACTCCCTTGATGACTTCTGGCCGCAGCCTAGTTCTGCTCTGAAAAGTTCATTTCCTGAAGGCCTGAGCGGGAAGGCGCTGGTGCCCCGCTCTCTTCCTGCCAGCCTTGCTCTTGGCTGGAGTGGTTGAGACTGAATCTGGCAACTAGCCACCTCCCTCCTCCTAAAGTCCCAGGAAAGCCAGTGGCAGCCAGCCTGAAGAGGCGCTCCCTGTCATCCTAGAAGAAAACCAACTCAGTTCAACTTTCAGCAGCCGGACTGCACCTCTATTAAGCTTTGGGAGAAGTTGGTCTTACTTCTGCTCCTTGTTCTGAATCCCAATTCGGAATAGCCTGTTCTGTCTCACAGAGGTGGGGGTACCAAGGGTGTTCTGATCAAGAGAAGGAAACCAGAAGAGAGACTTCCAGAAGAGAAGAGGGAATAAGGATCGATGATTGTCCTTTTACTGAATAGAAGGGCACCCACAGCTTTAAGTAATATTTGATTTCTTTTCTCTTTTCCTGGCACATTGCTCACTCCTTCTAGAGCCACTTAAGAAGAAGATATTGGAATTGGAACTACTGGATGCAAAAAGAGTTTTTTTTTTTTAAATCAGGCAGTTGATTTTGGGTTAAACTTGCAGATTTTTTTTTTTTGGTAAAGATGCAAAGCTTGCTAACCTATAACCTGGTAATGTGTCTTCATATCTCCTTATTTTAGAAGGCAAGCCACAGAATGGAAAGGTAGAACAGTTTGCAGTGAACAGATGGGTGGGTGTTTCAGAGTTGCTTGAGCCGAATTCTAAAACCACTGTGTGGATCTCAGAGAAAGACTCAAGAATTGGTCTTTAGCCTTTCACAAAATTAGCCTTGAAATGATTTTAAATGAATCTACATGTACATGTGTGTATATGTAGCTGACAATTCAAGCAAATTGAGGAAGGAAGATAGTTAGGTGGGAGAAAACTAGTGAAGGCATTTTGAGAAGTATTGTACATACCAGCCACACAATCTTTCTGCAGAACCTTGGCATCGGAAGCCCCCTGATTCTTCCCACGGAGCTTTACATTTTCTAAAAGCAGCCACAACCTTTGTCTCTCACCATTTTGCCTTTTATTCAGTTTACTGGAGTGCATAGGGTGGAGATGTGGCCACTTATCAAAGGAGAAATTAAGAGAGTAGATAATTTGAATAGATAAGAGTTACAGCAGGTGAGGGATTTATTGCTTTTCAAGAATTGCCCTCCTTCTCAAAAGCAATATTCAAAAGTGTGTGCTTAAGTGTGGTCAGCTCCGCACCAAGTGTTTGAAATGGCAAGATCTTCACCTTTAAAGAGGCTTGAAGGTGCTTCTTAAGGAACAGTGGTACCTTTTACATTTTATTTTATTTTATTTTGCCTCCACTGCTGTGTGTCAGGGCTAATGTGGAGGCATTGTGGACTTCCCCAGCTCCGTGCATTCTGCAGTGGAAGTCGGTTGACCATAATTCATAATTGATCTTGGAAATATGAAAGCCCATAGCAGGAAGGATAGACAGAAATGTAACAATTTTGAATGGATGCTCAGAGAGTGTGATTTGAAAGCATATGCATTGCTGCTTTGAAAATCAAAAGGCCTCAGGGATGGCTCACTTCCCACCTCCGGGACACAGCCTCCCTCTGGAGTGTCCCCCCAGGATGTTTGTCCTTTGGAAAATCCAGATTTACTGGAGGGAGGATACCCAACAAATAGAGAAGGGGGCTGGGGTGGTAGGGCAGGGAGTGAGCAGCCGCATTGGTTTTCCAAAGCCTTGTGATTTTGTTAAAAACAAAAATAGAAAGAAAAAAGAAAAAAAATCCATGAATGTTACAAAAGTCGCATTTTCTGACTGATTTTCCTACACCCCTTTCCCCTTTTTGAGTCCTGGTGGTGCGGCATGGTAGTTGCAAGGATTTGTTCCCTTTAATAATTTTGGCCTCATTCTCCAGGCTGTTCCCATCTTGCTCACTGATGTTATTTCGGCTGATGATATCAGATGGTTTGGTAATGATTACCTAGCAGTTCCCTCTGTCACTCAACATTAAGGAAACCTGTCTCCCTTTACCCTAAGGCTGGCTGCTTCTGGCTTCCTCAGATCCATGCAACTGCTTCTCTCATTTCTATGAAAAAGGAATACGTCTTTTTTCCCAGCCTCAGTTTGAAACTTTTAAATAATTTGTACTTCTGTCAGTTTTTCTCCATCTAGCAACTGCCTGTTAATTACAGTTCTTAATATTAATTATCACTCAGGCTGTGTCCACATACCCCAACCCCAACATCCAAAACTACCCCCAGTGACTTTTTTCTCCTTCCCTCCCCTTCTTTGTCTTCTTCTGCCAGGCCCAAGCTCCTCCAAAGTCCATTTTATAAATTTGGTAGTCTAGGGCTGGGGATGTGGATCAAGCGGTAGTGCGCTCGTCTGGCATGCGTGCGGCCCGGGTTCCATCCTCAGCACCACATACCAACAAAGATGTTGTGTCCGCCGAGAACTAAAAAAAAAATAAATAAATATTAAAAATTAAAAAAAAAATTTGGTAGTCTAGGGACCTGGGAAAAGTGTAGCTCACCATTGCTAGAGTTTCCATGGAAATAATTGAGATATAATAAATAGAGGCATTCTGAGGTTACAGGTTTCTTGATTCATCTGAGACCACATACAAGTGTAAATTGTCGACATTTGTTTGGCTAAATGTCCATGATCTTGCAGGAAGGGCAAAACAAATCCTTTGTAGATTCCATAGCTTTCTATGTGGATTGGGGTAACTGATATTTAATCCTAATATTTAATCCCCCCAATTAAGTTACCTATTCTTAGCTTTGGAAGGGCCTTTTTCATTCTAGAAAACATTATTTATGTCTAGTAATTGCTGTTTAGATTCTTATACCTGTTTCCTTGCAAAAACTTAATAAGCAATAAAATAAGATAACTGTGTGCCTCTGGCAGGAGAATCCTGCTAAACATTTAACCATAAGGTGCTGAGTATGCATTAATAATGAAAAGTGCAAAATGCTGGAGACTTAAAAGTCATTAATTCCACAGAACCGCCAGCCCTGGCAAATGTTGTGGCCTGCTATAGCATGTTCACAGAGGAGGAGGAGGGGGAACCATTTAAGGAGGAAACCGGAGCTAGGCATCTTGGAGTACAGCTCTCCTGGCTGGAGTCAGAAGGCTAGGGATCTGGTTCAATCTAATACAAAGTTGCAATAATTGCTATATCTGTAGCTAAGCTGGTGGCTGTGGAATTCTTCCCCTGATGTAGGATTTAATAGTCTGGCAATTAGATGCATTGATTTCTCTTAACTGTTCATTTGGATGTGTAAACAAAAGGAACTCACTACTGAGGCCAGCGTGAAGACTTGCTGCCTGGCTCTGGAAAAGACTCATTTGGGTGGCAGTGGTGGGAGTGTGTGTTTTCAAGGCAGCGTTAGGACCAGCTCCCTCTTCTTTTAATATCTCTCCCCATTTTAGCAATGAAATGAAGGGAGCCTGTTCAAACACTGTTTTAAAACACAACAGTGTCTACTTCTGTCTGAAAAATTAAAAGCAACCATTGCTGCCTCTGGTGCTTCAAGAATAACATCTTTGTCTCAGGGTGACTCGACTTGGTTGCATACTTTTGGCATGTGGTCTGTTGGATATCAGAGGGACAAAAGACTTTTTCTGGGCTCTTCAGCAGAGTGTCTTTCTCTCTTCCTCTCCTCCTTCACAACATTCTAGGATTTGGAGCTACCTGTACCAGGAGCTCTGTCAAGCCCTGAGTGGGGGTGACCTGGTTGGGTGTTAAGGCCATCATCTTGGACCTTTTGGAAGGCTGGTGGCTGGATACATCAATGGTTCAGAAAGTGTGTAGATTATAAACTCTCTTGAACATTATTTTCCCCCTTACTTCCTGCTCTGGGACCTGCAGTTTTCCTTAAGTGTCACTAACTTATGGCATGCAGGCATCTTAACTGTTTTGAGGTAATCTAGTGGTGGATGGCTAGGTTTCCTGATGGCCCCATCCATTATGCAAGGTGAGTGGGTGGCTTTAGGTGCTTGCTTTTCCTGAACCCTGGCTGAAGTAAAGTCCAGACTTGTCTATGCATGCTACACTGATGTTTGCAAAGAGTATTATCTTTATTTCTTGAAAATATTGGTATAGATATCAGGGTTTCTTCCTATCTGAGTGTCTAGGGTAATTAAAACAGAAGAGTACCTTGGAAACTCTTAGTGCCTGGTTATAATAGGTAACCTCAATAGGTGTGGTTGGGCCAATTTGTCAATTTCTGCAAATTCCTGTTGGCTTCCAAGGGCATTTTGTGTGTAGATTAGTCTGTAATCAGAGTAGTTTTGCACTCAAAATGGACTAGTGAAGGCTAGATTGGTTGTATATCCCACTTGAAGTTTTCAGCTCTGGCTGTCAGTTCCTTTAGCCTGCTGTGGGCACCAGGCAGGGTGAAGTGAATTGGGGAGATAAAGATGGAAACTTTTTGGGGCTGGGGATGTGGCTCAAGCGGTAGCGCGCTCGCCTGGCGTGCGTGCAGCCCTGGTTTATCCTCCAGCACCACATACAAACAAAGATGTTGTGTCCACCAATAACTAATAAATAAATAAATATTTTTTAAAAAGATGGAAACTTTTGATTCATAGCGTACCTGCCAGGATGGGGTGGCAGCCAGTGACTGGGGTTGTACACTCAGTAAATAAAAATACTTTACTGCTTTCAAGTATCACCAATTATCTGACTGCTCCGCATGACTGTCTTTAAGGAGAGTGCTGTTTTACCTATCTTTTTGTACAAAGGTTTGATTTTTAATGTCTTGTGAAAAGGATTTTCTTTGTCTTGATTGATGTCAGGAATAAAAGCATAATGGTAATAACCCTTTGAAAGCTATTGTATTGTCAGCCCTGCCTGACAGTGGGAGGGCTTCCCAGCATTATAGATTAGTGCTGTGAAAACACTGACATTTTCTTTGTTATGTTGCTGTTGTTCTACTTGCAAAGTCAATTACTTAATTGGAGCTCAGTTACCCAGTTGACTTTGGAAGTAGCAGTGTCTTTCATTGTCTTCTTAAATATATAATTTTGTATTGTTATTGTTGCTTTGTTTTCTCCTTCAATATACATTGAAATATTGGTTTCAATATTTAAACCTTAGCAAATAAACCAGAATTAACAAAGGGGTTATTATAACAACTGTTTCTCTGCTTAGCATTTCAATTTTGCCTGTTCATAAACCAGGAAACAAGAGCCAATATTGTAATGCATGTCTGTAATTTCAGTGACTCAAGAGGATGAGAAAGAAGGATTTTAAGTTCAAGGCTAGACTCAGCAACTCAGTGGGGCCTTAAGCATCTTAGTGAGAACTTGGCTTGTCTTTAAAAACAAATGGGCTAGAGATGTGATTTGTGATAAAGTGTTCTGAGTCCAGTCCTTGGTACAAATAGAAATATTCTGCTTTTTTGTGCCACTATCTAACTTCTAAGACAATAATGAAAGATTGGTAATTCATGTAGTCTAGAGGATGTGAGTTGTGGCTTTGGGGTCACATAGAATTGATCCTGAATTCCAGTAAAGTTGCTTAATATTCATGAGACCTTTCAAATATTCTTTCACACTGAACAGCTATGTAAACCTCATTCATTACAAAAAGCAGAATGATACCAAGTGTCAACATATTAGGAATTCTTTAGCCCTATCTGTACACATAAAGTTGACAATGTGTTTTTACTCCTCTTGTAGCCAAAGTGCAGAGTATATTTCCCAAACTTTGTATCTGAGCTTTTATTTTTTGTGTGTGTCTTATGTAAATCTGTGGCTATGAAAGTGTATTAGTCAGGAAACATTTGGATACTTTGTTTTTGGTTTCATAACACTGTCATCTCCATGAGAATGATCCTACCTTAATTTATTTGATTCTGAGAAGAAGGGTGCTTTTTTGACAACCATATCTCCCTTTGAAGTTCAGTAACCTTACCAAATATCACCTAAGGCAGTAAAAAGATCCCATATGAACCCAGCTTTAATTGATGATAAACCCACACTTGAGACAATAATTTTTATATAGTTTCTTCTAATTCAGTGATAGATATCTAATTCACTAAATAGGATGAATGCCAGGATTCAATCACATGTGGAACAGAAGTTATGTGAAAAACATATTGTGCCTTATAGGTACTGGTTAAATTTTTATTAATTCAAATTTAAACATTAATCTCTTGACAGGTTTTATTGAATTATATGAAAATATGTGTAGACTTCTATGCCTTTAATGTTTGATGATATTCTCAGAGTACCCCATACTAAAGAAGAAAATTGAAATCTAAACCCTGCATTAGGCTAAAGACAAAAATGCAAAATAATTTTTTTAAAAAAATGTTTAGACTCTAGTTTCTGTGTTACTCATGATCTGATGACCTAGAGTCTTCTCTCCAGTGATACCAATCTCTTTTTGTTAAAGTATGATATCTAAAATGAAAATAGATCTGTGCCCAGAATCCTGTGAGAAACAGTATCCACTTTTGTACACTTCTGAGATGTAAATGGCTGTTCTCTCAAAGTGCAGAGTCTCTCCTGTTCTTTGGCCCTGAGAGAATGTTGTTTGGTATGTTTATTCCATAACCTATGACACAGAACTGAGTTGTCCATTTTTTTTCACCTTGCTGAGGTCAGGGTATTTATAGATCTCAAACATGGAATATAGCTGTGGTGAACATAGATTTCCCTGAGAGGTCAAGGGTGAATTTTAGGATCAAGCTTGAAAAATACATTTATTTATTTGTCAATTTATATTTTAAAAAATAATAATGTTTTGGATATAGTGGTTTAAGTTATTAAATTGATTTAAGCTGTCCTTCTTAATTTTTATTATGAATACTAGAAATTTTTAAATTATACTGGTGCATTATATTGTTTTTCCCTCTGGGAAAATATTAATGCCTTAGGACATTGCTTAGAAGTTTAAAATAAAATTTGCTTTCTCATAAGACCAGACAGCACAAAAGTTAAATGAAATTTTAAAGTAATTTTGATAAAATTTTTACTCATAAAAGTATATATTTTGGGTGTGTGGGAGATCTTGCCTCTTGGTTATATTTTCCCCATTGGGTTTCTCTCCACTGAAATTAAGTTTTCATCACATGAGAAGAACATCACATAATCTTTTACCTTTCTCCCTCTCACTAAGGTGTGTTTTTCTTTTCTTTTTTTTTTTTTTGTACCAAGTATTTAACTCAGGGGCACTGTAACACATCCCCAGTCCTTTTTTGTATTTATTTATAGAGAGGGTCTCACTTAGTTGCTTAGTGCCTTGCTTTTGCTGAGGGTAGATTTGAACTCATGATACCCATGTATAATTCTTCTTAGCCACAGGGGTTATGGCCTGTGCTACCAAGTTTGCTTTCAACTTAGTTTTTAAATATGTAAGACAACTTTATTAAAATTACATTTAGAAGCATTCCAAATATTCAAGCAAACTCCTTTGTCCTGGTGTGGCAGGAAATAAAAGTGGAACTGGACTTTAATTTAAATAACAAGTAAGTTCAATTGCAAGGGCTTAATTAGCACACAGATAATTAGAATGTTACAGGCCATAGCACTGTTGTACTTTTTTAAAATATTTTTTTTCTTAGTTGTAGATGAACAAAGTATCTTTATCTTTATTATTATTATTAATGTGGGTCCAGTATCAAACAGACTGCCTCATGCATACTAGCCCAGCACTCTACTACTAAGCAACAACCCTAAACCCTTACCTGGTATTTAGTTTAATATTTATTTATATTTTATTTATTTATATGTGGTGCTGAGAATTAAGCTCAAGGCTTATATATGCTAGGCAAGCACTGTACCACTGAGCCACACCTTCACCTCTTTCCTGGTACTTTTTAAATACCTGTTTTACATAAATTTTAATTAGTAACTTTAACCATTTTTGAATATCTGTTTGGATTAAATCAATAACCTAGAAATCAGTAAAGAAAAGGCTAGTTTTATATCAAACTCTGATTTTACTTCCTTTTTCTTCCCCAGACTCAGACACCTTATCACAGTGTCTGAATTAAGATTCTCCCTTGAGGAATTTACTGTGTTTTCCACATTCCAAACTCCAAAATTTACCTATTCCTTAGTTTTAGAAAAGTCTTACACAATTTGTCCAGAGGTACCAAAATCTCTTGGAGTACTCAGAAAATTCCATATCTGAGTCTTGCCTTTTAGGGAGCAGTTTGAATTATAAGTATGCAGTCTTTAAGGCAAGTAGATGGATGATCTGCAGCTGGAAGGAATTTTTTCATCAATACCTTGCATCTAAAAGGCACTTCATTTGATTCCTTTTATTAGATACTGTGAATAAACCTACAATGAAAATGGAAGTGAAGTAATTTCTTTCCCCAAAGTGTTCCAATTTCATTAGATATTTATCCAGAATTATAATTACTGGGTTATAGGGCATTTTTAACCCAAGAATTGCTATTTATTTTTATTTATTTAGGCACTTTACCACTGTGTTACATCCCTATTTTTTAACAAGACAGGATATCACTGAGTCACTTAAGCCATTGCCAAGTTTCTGAGGCTGGTCTTGCATTTAAGTCCCTCCTGTTTCATCCTCCCAAGCCACTGAGAGTACAGACATTCACAATGATACCCTGCTTCAAAAAATTATTATTAGTGGATTATATGGCATTTTTATTTTGAGCTCTTAAGAACCATGATAGGGGCTGGGAATGTGGATCAAGCAGTAGTGTGCTTGCCTGGCATGCCTGCGGCACAGAGTTTTATCCTCAGCACCATGTATTAATAAAGATGTTGTGTCTGCCGAAAACTAAAATGAATAAATAAATATTAAAATTCTCTCTCTCTCTTTCTCTCTCTCTCTTTTAAAAAAAGAACTATGAATATTTTTTCAAAAGTATCTTCATTAACTTTATATTGTAACCAACATTTTTATCTATACATATACACCTATACTCTGGATCTCTACTATCTTTCAGATATTTGTTTAGTTTGGTGTGGTTTGGTGCTAGGAATTGAACTCCTGGGGGTGCTTACCACTGAGTTATGTCCCCAGTCCTTTTTTTTAGACGGGTGATATATCACTAATATTTCAATAAGTTGCTTATAGCATGGCTATGTGGTTAAGGCTGTCTTTCAAATCACAATCCTCCTGACTTGCCTCTCCAGCCGCTAGTATATTTGCCACCACACCTAGCTCTTTCAGATTATTATAATAACCTTTTCAACAACACTGCCCAGGCTACAGAAAATATCTTTGACTGATGCATTTTATCCCTGTGGAAAGTTTATATGAAGTAGCCAATGTAAGACTATTCTGTAAAGATTTGTTGGAATAAACTGGAATCATTGTTTTAACCTCCTTTCTGAACTGCTGTTTGGTATCATAGTTCATAAAAGTGCTGGGAAAAGAATGTAAATTCATTTGTTTGAAATATACAGAGATTTACATAAGCTCAATCACCTTTTGGTTCTAGAGTTTGGAACTTCAGGACATAGTAACGTAAATAAAATATGTTAAAGTTGAGATATTCAGTACACACATCGACACACACATCCACACACACACACACACACACACACACACACACAAAGAACCTTCTAGGAGAAATTGGTAGTTCTGGCATTATTACTAGTGTATCAGGGACATAGTAACATAAACAAAATGTGTTAAATTTGAAACATTCAATACAGACATACATACACCCACAAAAAAACCAAAAACGTTTTCTAGGAGGAATTGGTAGTTCTGGCCTTGTTACTAGTGTATCAGGGTTGGGGCAGGATTCAGAAAGTGCTAAAATCTCACACAAGCTAAGAGTAGTTTACTGGATTCCTCCCTATTTCATCTATAATACAAGCTAGAGTGAACTTCATCTGTCAGCAGCAGCAATTGGGAATATATGCTGGCAGATTTTTTTTTTTAGATTAATGGACAGATTTGATATTTGGGTATTTTTGTGTCTTGGTAACAGCTGATGAAACACTTGTGAAGGATTTTATGGCTCCTAGATATCACCATTTTTTTGTATCATTTCTTTCATATTTCCTTCTTTTTTTATGGTGCTAGATATTGAACCCAGGGCGTTGTGCATACAAGGCAAACACTCTAAAAACTGAGCTACATCCTCAGCCCCTCTCTCAAATTTCTGTTCACTAGAGGTGATGATAGTAATTGGCAATTTTGTTTCAAATATGGTACATTTCTTAAAACCAGACTAATATCCAGTGTATCTAAATCTCTCTACTCATTCATGATTTTGCCAAAGAGACACTCACAGTAGTTTTCTCTTTAAATGTATCTATAGATGGAGAGAGAGTGTCTCATTTAATATTCTGCTTTATTTTCAACATCATTCCCTCTTAATATTTGCTTTTTACAGTGTTGCTAAGGTTGGAACTGACTATCTTGCACATTCTGCACACACACTCTAACAGTGAACTTTGCCTCTATGTCCCAATTCTAACTTTAGGTTGGATAGATTCATTCATTCAAGTCTAATGTTATTTTTCATATGGTCGGTTTTACATATGCCTTTCTATTGCTCTTAACAATACTATTGATCTACATATGGTTTCAGATTTGATTCATATTATGATATATTGGTCTGTATTATTGCAATATAGTTTTATAATATACCTTAAATGTGTCTCATAACAATAACTATATTATTTGTTTTTTTATTAAAGGTTTTGGGGTATTTTACATATATTTTAGTTCTAAGATAATTTTTTTGGTCCCTTCTTTTCTTTTCTTTTATTTGGTACTTGGAATTAAACTCAGGGGAATTGAGCCACATCCCCAAACCTATTTTTTATGACATTTAGAGACGGTGTCTTTCTGAGTTTCTTAGGGCCTCACTTTTGCTGATGCTGCCTTTGAGCTCACAATACACCTGTCTCAGCCTCCCAGGATACTGGGATTACAATTGTGCACCAACAGGTCCAGCTCTCTTGTATTTAAAGAAAAACATGCTAAAGTATTGATAGGAAAATATTATATATTAAATTGAGTTAAAATAGTTGTCTTTGTAATGATTAGTTTTATTTACACACATGCTATTTTATGTGCTTTTGTAAATTTTTATTTAGTTTGTGATAAGTTCCACATATTTTCCTTGAAATCCATTATATATGTGATGTATTTAACAGATGTAACTTCAGTATAATACTTATGTGGTATTTTGTACTCTAATTAAACCAAAAGTCTTTCTGGGCTCCAGAAACCAATTTTTCTCAAACTTTATTATTTTTATTTTTCTGAATCACTTCCTCTTTCCTCCTAGGCCACAGATTTCCACTGTATTGACAAATATAGCTCTAGCCTTATGCTATCACATACTTGTACACTGTCATGGTACACACATACTATAATTTCTACAGATCTAAGCTTGTTGATGAGTATTTCATATATATATATAAAGTTTTCATGATGAAATAACAGCAATTTCTACTCCATCTTTAGTTCACGAGTATTTGTTTTGTGTTCTTATCAATACTCTGTATTCTTTTTGTTGTTGTTGTTTCTTACTGGAAATTTAAATCAGGGGAACACAAAGACTGGGTCACACATAGTTGCTTAGGACCTTGCTAAGTTTCTGAGGCTGGCTTTAAACTCAGGATTATCTTGCCTTAGCCTCAGAATCCAAAGGGATTAGAGGTGTGTGCCATGGACCCTAGTTCTATTTTATTTTTATATTGAAATATATATTACTTTTTTAAATAATTTATTCTCGATATTAAGAAAGCATAGACTACCATTTTCCCCCACAAATAACCCCCTCTTTTTTGGAAAAGATGTCAATGTTTTTGGAAAAGATGTCAGTAGTGTTAGATGTATAATTTCTTAATGTCTAAATGGCAAGTTTATTATTATTATTATTATTATTATGCTATGTATTAGTTACAAAACTTTATCTGTTCATATTATTATAAGGTATATAGTCTTTTCTATAACTTATTATCATAAATCAGTGTGTATCAAAATGAACTTTTGGTGGTTGGGAGGTGAGGGGAGGGATCATGGGGTTAGAAATGATGGTGGAATATGATGTATATTATTATATAAAGTACATGTATAAAGAAGTGAATTCATGTAAATATAATTTGTATAAAACCAGAGAAATGAAAAATTGTGCTCTGTATGTGTAATAAGAATTTGAATGCATTCTGTTGTCATATATAATTTTAAAAATATTTAAAAATTAAAGATAAATGATGGCATTATGTTATAACTGAAAATAAGTACTACTCCTTTTAAAAATTGAAAAAAAAAGGTCTGTTGGTTAGTTGTAAACTTTATAAAGTACAAAATGTACCCTGAACATTTGGTAATACATAAACCTAGATGTAGGTATTTATAATGTTGTCAGCAAAATTCAAAAAAAATTACTGTAAAGTTCATTTTTTGCAATATATATTCATAATTATATGAGATGCATTTTGTACATATACATGTATACTACCATTATATATAATTAATAAATGATTACTACATCTCACATTAACTACTTTTATTTCAAATTAATTTGTCTTTTGAAAGCACCAATATATGACACTGTCTGATATGTACATTTGGTGTGTCTTCAAATTTGTCACTTTTATCTATTATGTTGTTTCCTTTATTCTCCTTTTTATAGAATTTTTCCAAATTATTGAGATTAATGAATTTTAAACAATTTAGTTTAACAGTGCAGTCTGCAGATTTTCTTTTTTAACCTAAGACAAAATACATCCCAATTTTAATAGGCTTATTGTTATGTAAATGACTTTTAAAATTGGTTGTTCACAACATTACAAAGCTCTTGACATATCATATTTCATACATTAGATTGAAGTGGGTTATGAACTCCCAATTTTACCCCAAATGCAGATTGCAGAATCACGTCGGTTACACATCCACAATTTTACATAATGCCCTATTAGTAATTGTTGTATTCTGCTACCTTTCCTATCCCCTACTATCCCCCCTCCCCTTCCCTCCCATCTTCTCTCTCTACCCCATCTACTGTAATTCATTTCTCTCCTTGTTTATTTTCCCATTCCCCTCACAATCTCTTATATGTAATTTTGTATAGCAATGAGGGTCTCCATTCATTTCCATGCAATTTCCCTTTTCTCTCCCTGTAAATGACTTTTAAAACCTGCATATATAACACCCTTACCTGACCTTACTCTGGACTATTGCTATATGGGTGGAGGGGATCTCAAAATGATCCATGGAAAAGGCAGAACAGGAATGGGTCAGGATGTGAGATTGGTGGATACTGAGTATGTAGTGGTGAGTATTCATGAAAAAAGTATTGGTGGAATAGGTACGGGTAGAGAAAAAAGTGCTGTGAAGGAAAGAGGGAAAGAATGACCAGCTCAAGAGTTCAGATTTAAAAAGTTGAATGGTGGATCAATGGTATTATGAGGTTAAAGAGTAGTTTCTTTGGAGGCAGAAATAAGGTGGAAGTGAAAGAAGAAGATAACTCTGGCACAGTCCGCAAGAGAAAGAATCAAATGAACACTACCCTCTATATTCACACAATGAATATATATATATATATATATATATATATATATATATATATATTGCAAATATCTATAACATTAGATTGAAGTCATCCAGCCTTCTTAACTTAGTGAGGCTCTAAGAAAATCAGTGAAACCCTTTTACTTTATAGAATATTTTGTTAAAGTCTGAGAGTGTTTCTTACTAAAAAAATCAGTTTGTCATATGAGAGAGAGAGAGAGAGAGAGAGAGATATCTTGAAAAAATAAAAAAGTAATCAGTGACACTCTTAGTGTCAAGGATGTAAATAATTTAAAAGTAATAGTGAGCTAGTTGGAAAACTCATCTAGGTTATTAAGTACTGCTTGGGAAGTTAGTCTACTCTCCAAAATATAAAAGTGAGAGAGGAATTCTTTATTAAAGTGTATATAAGAAAAATGAGGACTTTTGACACAGCTTTTAGTTGACCCAGACTGGGTCAACTTTAGCGGGTGATTAGGGTTCTGTAAAGATGATAAATCTTGAGTTTTTTGGAATAATGTGATTTTATCTAGTCTTCATAAATGAAGATTGAGGTCTAATATAAATCAGACTTGACAAAGGAAAAACATTTCAATGAAAAGTAAATGTATGAATAAACACATAAAACAATATTTAACCAAAAGTCAACATTCAGGGGTGCTTAACAATAAAGCCAAATCCTCAGTCTTTTTTTTTTATATTTTATTTAGAGACAGAGTATTGCTGAGTTGCTAAGTTCCTCACTAAGTTCCTCAATGCAATATATATATAAGACAATATTATATATAATATTGTCTTAGAATTTATGATCCTTATTTCTTATCCTCCTCAGTCACTGGAACTACACTTGTCCATTACTAGACTGGGCTCATTTGATTTTGAAAAGCACCAACATTGATACTGGTAACTCTGTGTTATGTTTATCTTTAATAGCTTCTAATTTTGCTCTTTTGCTTGAGATTTCTTTACTTTTAGTATTTTAATTATACCTTTTATTGGGATGGATGATTTGATAATAAATTCTAGTCATTTTATGGCTTACTACTTTTTTGTATGTTTTATTTTCACCTTAGGTATACATGAATTTCAATTTTTCCAGCTGTATGGAGGTCTAAGTGAAACATAATAATCTGTATGGACATTGTTAAAGAAATGGAACCACAATTTTATGCAGTTTTTTGACTGCACTGTATATGCCCAAAGGACATAAAATCAGCATACTACATTGACACAGCCACATTAATGTTTATAGCAGCACAATTCACAATAGCTAAGCTATAAGCCCAACCATGCAATGATGAATGGGTCCATTCAATGATGACAGGATAAGAAAACTGTTGCTTATGTACACAATAAACTATGAATCAGCCATAAAGAAGACTGACTTTATGACATTTGCCAGGAAATGGATGAATCTGGAGATATTATGCTAAGTAAAACAAACCATTTCTTTAAAACCAAAAGTTGAAAGTTATTGCTGATATGTGAAATCTAAAGCTCATAAAGTGGGGAAGGGTAAGAAAAGAAGATCAGTAGATTGTACAATGGTAAATACAAAATAAATAAATAAATAAATAAATAAATAGAACAAGGATAGAAATATAAAAGATATATATCTGTAAGTGAATCCTACCATTGTAGCCACCAACAAGAACAGGATTTTTCTTAGGATAAGATATATCCCATGCTTGCATAATACCATAAAAATCGATTTTACTGTCAGGTAGAACTAGAAAGAACCAATAAAATTTTTTTGAGAGAATTTTTAATATTTATTTTTTAGTTCTCGGTGGACACAACATCTTTGTTGGTATGTGGTGCTGAGGATCAAACCCGGGCCGCACGCATGCCAGGCGAGCGCGCTACCGCTTGAGCCACATCCCCAGCCCCCACCAATAAAATTTTTAAAAAATTATATTTGTTTCAAGAGCTATAAGTATATTCTATTATAAATATCATACAATATAAACATCGGTCATAGTTTGTATATATATATATATATAATTTTGTATGTTAAAAATGTTAAAATTATAAAAAGGAAAATTCAAACAGTATTGTTGTTGCTATTTTTTATATTAATAACATACCTAAAAACCATAAAATGTTTGAAATTAAATAAACTATTAAATATTTCCATTAAGTGGTCTGTCTACCTTGTTACATTTCAAAATTTCTTTTATACCATTGATATTAGAATTACTAGAGATCTCACTACACATTCAGAATAGCCAGCTCTATCAGAGAAATAACAAATAAGATCCTACACATTAGTAAATCTCTGATTAGTGGTTGTACAATTAAAATTTGAGGATTACCTTTCTTAATTACCATGATTTTCTCATCTGAAAAATATGTATAATTTAGATCTAGATATAAAAATTACAAAATATATATTTTTGTAATAATGCCTGAGTTTTATATTGTGTTTCATAAATGTGGACTATTTATATTTGTTTGAACTTAATTCACTTTTTATGCAGAAGTAGATAATAGTATCATTGTGTTGCAAAACACTACCTACATGATAGTCTACTAACTCTAATTTCAACTGTAATTACATTACAGACTGTACAAATATTCCTGTATTCAATGTGTTATTTATTTACATATTCTTATTTTAGGAAATGTTAACATTTATGGATATAGCCATTGATTTTACTGAAGAGGAGTGGGAATGCCTTCAGCCTGCTCAGAAAAATTTATATAGAGATGTGATGCTAGAGAACTATAGAAACTTTGCCTTCCTGGGTAAGTTTAATTTCCCTTTAAAATTATTAATTACTAATTATTATTTAATTTACTTCTGTTGCAGAGTATCTTCTGGGAACTTCTCTATAAAAATGAGTTTCAGATTTGTGTTTCAAAGAAAAAGGGCATTTTTAGTACAGATATTTTACTATCTCTCTCTCTCTCTCTCTCTCTCTCTCTCTCTATATATATATATATATATATATATATATATATATATATATAATTTCTCTTTAACTTGACTCTTTCTTTGTGTGTTACACATCCTTCACTTTAGATAAGTAGTACCTAGTATAATTTAGTGATGTAAACTAATGTAGACTACACATAACAGGGGACACAGTTGAGTCATTCAAATGTCAAGGAGAAAACCAAACTGAAAAATGTTGAAAGAGTAGTTATCCAGCAGAAAAAATTTTCAGAAGCTTAGGTTTATTTATTTTGATTGCAATCATTTAACACATACTGCCCTATATTTATCACATTTTCAAATCTATTGTTGTTCTCTGTTTTCTTCTTTAGAGATGTCCCAGTTTATTCAGATTAACCATCAAAATTTACCTTTTGTTGTTAGGGCCAGCATGATCTGTTTCAAATCTTCTTGTGAGAAAACCTTTTAAAAAGCAAACAGAAGAGAGAGACACACACACTGCAAAAGGGAAAAAAGAAAAAAAAACTGGCCATCCCTCTTAACAGCTGCACATATAATACCCCCAAATTACATAGCTTCTGATACCATGACAACATTCTAACCCAGTGTTTCTTTAACCCCAAGTGCTAGCTAACCAAGATTAGGTACAGTTAATACAAATATAGAGTCCCTTCTCCCTAATGAAATTACCACAGAAACTAGATTGTGCACCTGTAGAGTTGAGTTGTCTTAATAGCTTCAGGGAGAAACTGCTGGGCATTACAATTGTGGGACTCAGGGTGCCAGTTACAATCACCCCCAAACTTTCCTGTCTATTCGAAGGCCAGAATACCTAAGACCTCCCCTCTTTTTTTAAGGCCTTTTGAATAAATAATATTACTTATCTCCTTAATGCTGATGGGGGCAAAAAATAGGGCAGGCATAGACAAGAGCAAGTTCCAACATCAGTAAACATCCACCTATGAATATTTTTCACCCAGATAAAATTGAGTAAACATGAAGTGAACCAATCCAACAATTCCAAAATCCATCATCTTGTTGAACTTTATTAATGATATCTTTGAGGTAATTTAAGTCTTTTGAAATAAAATTACTATTATAACTTAAATTGAAGAAACACATGGTATTAAACTTCTGATATACTTTTAATGTAACAATAACTGACAATCAATTTCAGCATGATTGTCAAGTATAGCTTGACAATGTTGTTTTTGTTCTTCATTAAGCATATTTACATCCATGGAGGCATGATTAGTACTGTTTATTATAGCATAGGCGAGTTTCATAGTAGTTTTATAAGCTGGTAGAGCTAGTCCAGGTAAACCCACCAAGGAGAATGTCAAAACCTTAAATTCTGCCTTAGAGAGAAGCTTCACTGAATCATCACAGGTTTTATCAAGAGGAATAGATCTTTTATGAATAAATTGCACAGGATGGTGACCTATTAAATGCTATGTGGATGGTAAGGACACATTCTTCTAAGACAACACTGAATATCATGAGATATTTTTGCAGGTATATCACAATTTTATGCAAGTGAGTCAAGATATTGTAATGGGTTCTAGAAGTCCAGGATCTGACAGTACTGAATTTCCCAGAGCTGGTGTACAAAAACAGAGCAAAATTGTTATTAAGACCAAAGCATTTACAGAGTTTTGTGTGAGTTTAGCAATCAAAGCAGTAACACAGTTATCTAGATTACATTCTAACCCCATTGTATTCAACACCTGTTGAGCTGAGGCTGTTAATGGTTTTTATCTCCCCAAGTAACCAAAATTCAAGTATCTTGGGGTCCTCTTTTATTGTTTCTCTTCATTTGAGGAGAATAATTATTCTCTTGTTTGGATGAACTCTTATCTTCCAGGGTTAAATGAAACTTAGAAATCAGCATGTGAAGTCCCTGATGAACATTTATAACTGCTATTTTTCAAGCATGAAGCTAGAGTCCAAACAGGACATGTTGGCATAAGTGTAGCAGTCTATGCTTTTCCCCACATGATCAAAGGCAAAGGATCTTGTCATGCTGGTCAGGTTGAACCTCATATATTACATAATTTTATTGGTAATTTCGGTTTGGGAATAAAATGTCTATTCAATGCAGATGACCAATTTTGAGTATTAACTTTATGTTGTATATTGAGCACCTTAACTGTAAATAAAACAATATTCAATGCATACTGATATAAGAGAGGGTAGATCTTTGTATGTTTTTGTATTAAAAGGCAAGTATTAGGATACAATTTGCTCACTCAACAAAAGCTTGTCCAAAAGAATTATGAGAAATTTCATGACTTAAAACTATATCTCATTGATTAAAAATTATGCAAAATGATGAGATGTAAAGGCAGGAGCATTATCCATCTTTAACCAAATAGGGCCTCTAGGAGCAGATCACGCTTGGTTTCTTTCCATGCTCTCTGCTGGAACTGACTTGACTTTTTTTTAGATTCAATTCTGTTAGTAATTTTTTTTCTTTTATTTTGTGTTTTGCAATAATGCACTAGTAATCATAAATATTTTGAAGTGAATAAATCATTATACTTCTACTTTATAATTTTTTTACATTTTTTAATTTTTTTATTTTAATTAATGATTTAATTTCTGGATTTTTTTATTGAGGCATGCTTGGATTCTCTTCACACACACTATATATATATATTTCCCACTTTGCTTTATATATTCCATAGATTTTTAATTTTTACAGTATTTTACAAGTTGCTTAGACTTGTCTTAAACTTGGTACTGGTTGATAAGCCTCTTCCATATTTGTAGAATTTCAAATTTGCACACTGGGAATGCCCCTCTCATTTTTTCTTAAAGAATTGTTCACATAAACATTGTGCTCATTGATGTTAATATTTTTCAATTTCACTCTCTAAACATTTTTTAAATACTTATTTAGTGTTCTTTGAGTAATTCATAACTGTCAGTATCCTAATGTTAAATTCTTCATGTTTCATTTTTTTTTGTCACTTGGATTTAGCCCATGGTTCTCTTTGTTTATATTTGCTGTACAATTTTTTATTTGTTCAATAAAGGAGCCATCAGTAGATTATATAGTCCATTTTTGGGAAAAAAGTATAAAAATTTTTAAATAAAAAAATAGGCAAGAACAGTGCTGCATCCTTGTAATATTTGCTAATTGGGAGGCCATGCAAAAGTACTTCATGTTTGAGAGAAGTCACAGAAATTTAGAAACAGCATGGCTCAAACAATTTTTAAAAGACTTGTGTTGTAGTTCATGATATAGAATTTTTGGGGTAATCTCAAGCATTACACATGAAACATTAAAAGTTGGATGAACTAAAGATCCAGAATTGCCAGTACTAAATATGTATCCATGAACAATTAAATCAGAAAATTGAAGACATACCTCAGCTTTTGTGTTTAGTGCCAATATTTTTCTCAGTATTAAAGCTAGAGACTCAATTTGTGTGCCCATCAATGTCAAATGTTTATAAATATGTACTTATATACTATTATTATTTAGTTATAAAATATTTTGTCTCTTAAAGTGTTATAAGGAATATATGCAGGACTTTGAATTATGTGAAAGGTGGCAGGCAGATATTAAATTGTAGGAGTTTTTGATTCACATGTGGAAGTAAGAAATTTAGTGAGCAAAATTTTGCTCAGCATGTACTGTGTTTTATGTAGGGTTGATATTATAGGGTTGATATATAAAATATTTTTTATTTTATTGAACATAATAGGGTCAGAGTTTTATTTTACTACATAGTGAGTGTATTATGTTCTTCATAAATATTAGTAGAAGGAATACAATACCTTGTAAGAAAAATATTGATAATTATACGAAATAATGATTTTGTTAATTCATTCTATTTAGTCATTTTACCTTGTATATATAGTATAAAGTACCATGATATATTTATAAATAAACAAAGTTGTATTTGTCAATAAAGGAAATTCTCATATCACACAAATGTAATAATATAAAAATCAATTTATTATACTTGATTGTCATGTGTTGAATTCATCCACATATTATGGCCATAATCTATGCAAGGTTTTTATAGTCTTTTAAAATGTTTGTATGAAAACTTTTATAGATATATATGTGTATATTTCTTAGTAAATTTTTTGTTCATATTTCTTTTTAAGAGTCCATTGCCTCTTTAGCTTGTTGAATATTTGTGGTGTTATCATTCAAAATCTGCTAGATATTTTCATGTCTCTATGTCATGGAAGACAAAAACCATATTTTGGACACTCTTTTAAAAAACCAGAAATGTTTGCATATTTTTTACATTTCTCTTATTCTACTGACAGTGAAGGTAGATGGTAGATATTTCCTAAATACACACTACTATCTTATGAAGGACAAAGGCTATTAATTATACTTTTCTACACTTAATTATATTACTCTTCTTAATGATGTTCTCCTCTTGGATACTGTGGTCTCTACAAAAATTTGGATAATATTCTCAAGGTAATTTTTTCTGTACATTTTTATTGAACTAATATTTTTTTGGATTTATGGTGACTTTGGATTTACTAATACGCTACACTCCTGATATACTTATTTTACCTTAATTTCATGTTATGTATTAAAAATATATTTATCCCAGTCTAATAGGTATTTTTTTTTAATTTTTGTTTTTTTCAGTCATGACTCCTAATCATATCCAAGAATATTCACCAGAAAAGGGCCTAAAAAATAGATTTCATGAAGTGATAATTGCAAAATATAAAAATTGTGATCTTAACTATTTACCACAAAAGAAAATATGGATAACTACAAGTGAGAGTGAACACCAGAAATCATATAAAAAATCAGGCCTTGTTCACCACCAGAGAAATTATACTGGAGAGAAGCCCTACAAATGTACAGAATGTGGCAAAGCTTTTGGTCACAAATCACATCTTATTTGCCACAGCAGAACACACACTGGAGAGAAGTCATACAAATGTAAAGATTGTGGCAAAGCTTTTGGTCGAAAATCATACCTTATTTACCACAGTAGAACTCACACTGGAGAGAAGCCCTACACAAGTAAAGATTATGGCAAAGCTTTTGGTCAAAAATCAGACCTTATTTACCACAGAAGAACTCACACTGGAGAGAAGCCCTACACATGCAAAGATTGTGGCAAAGCTTTTGGTCGAAAATCAGACCTTATTTGCCACAGCAGAACACACACTGGAGAGAAGCCCTACACATGCAAAGATTGTGGCAAAGCTTTTGGTCGAAAATCAGACCTTATTTGCCACAGTAGAACTCACACTGGAGAGAAGCCCTACAAATGTACAAAATGTGGCAAAGCTTTTGGTCAAAAATCACATCTTATTTGCCACAGCAGAACACACAGTGGAGAGAAGTCATACAAATGTAAAGATTGTGGCAAAGCTTTTGCTCAAAAATCAGACCTTATTTGCCACAGAAGAACTCACACTGGAGAGAAGCCCTACAAATGTAAAGAATGTGCCAAAGCTTTTAGTCAAAAAGCAGACCTTATTCGCCACAGCAGAACTCACACTGGAGAGAAGCCTCACAAATGTACAGAATGTGGCAAAGCTTTTGGTCAAAAATCACATCTTATTCGCCACAGCAGAACACACACTGGAGAGAAGCCCTACAAATGTAAAGATTGTGGCAAAGCTTTTGGTCAAAAATCATGCCTTATTTACCACAGAAGAACTCACACTGGAGAGAAGCCCTACAAATGTAAAGATTGTGGCAAAGCTTTTGGTCGAAAATCATGCCTTATTGACCACAGCAGAACTCACACTGGAGAGAAGCCCTACACATGTAAAGATTGTGGCAAAGCTTTTGGTCAAAAATCAGACCTTATTCGCCACAGTAGAACTCACACTGGAGAGAAGCCCTACACATGCAAAGATTGTGGCAAAGCTTTTGGTCAAAAATCAGACCTTATTTGCCACAGAAGAACTCACACTGGAGAGAAGCCCTACGAATGTACGGAATGTGGCAAAGCTTTTGGTCGAAAATCATGCCTTATTTACCACAGCAGAACACACACTGGAGAGAAGCCCTACACATGCAAAGATTGTGGCAAAGCTTTTGGTCGAAAATCAGACCTTATTTGCCACAGCAGAACACACACTGGAGAGAAGCCCTACACATGCAAAGATTGTGGCAAAGCTTTTGGTCGAAAATCAGACCTTATTTGCCACAGTAGAACTCACACTGGAGAGAAGCCCTACAAATGTACAGAATGTGGCAAAGCTTTTGGTCAAAAATCACATCTTATTTGCCACAGCAGAACACACACTGGAGAGAAGTCATACAAATGTAAAGATTGTGGCAAAGCTTTTGGTCGAAAATCATACCTTATTTACCACAGCAGAACTCACACTGGAGAGAAGCCCTACGAATGTACGGAATGTGGCAAAGCTTTTGGTCACAAATCACATCTTATTCACCACAGCAGAACACACACTGGAGAGAAGCCCTACAAATGTACAGAGTGTGGCAAAGCTTTTGGTGAAAAATCAAGCTTTATTCACCACAGTAGAACTCACATGGGAGAAAAGCCCTACAAATGTAAAAAATGTGACAAAGCTTTTGGTCAAAAAATAGACCTTATTCACCACAGCAGAACTCACTGGAGAGAAGTCCTACAAATGTAACGAATGTGGCAAAGCTTTTACTCAAAAACATGCTTTATTTGCCACAGAGGAACTCACACTGGAGAGAAGCCTTATAAATATAAAGAATGTGGCAAAGCCTTCAGTCAAAATAATACCTTATTTGCCACAACAGAACTCACACTGGAGAGAAGTCTCACAAACACAAAGTGTGTGACAAAGATTTTACTCAAATATTTCACCTTATTTGCCACAGAGGCATTTACACTGGAGAGAAGCGTTACAAATATAAGGAATGTGGCAAAGCTTTTAGCAATAAAAGAGGCTTTATTCACCACAACAGAACTCACACTGGAGAAAAGCCCTACAAATGCGAATAATGTGGAAAAGCTTTTAATAAAAAATAAAACTTTACTCACCACAGCACAAGACATCCTGGTGAATGTGAAATGTGAATAAAGTGATAATACTTTTAAAGAAAGACTAAACCTTGGGGCTGGGGTTGTGGTTCAGTGGTAGAGTGCTATCCTCACATGTATGAAATTTTGGGTTCAATTCTCAGCACCACATAAAAATAAATAAGTTAAATAAAGGTATTGTGTCCAACTACAACTAAAAAATAAACATTAAAAAAAGAAAGACTAAACCTTAGTAACAACCAAATTTATACAGAAAAGAACCCCTACAAATTGCAATAATGCAGCAAAGCTTTTAATAAGAAATCAATTCTTTTCACCACTAGGCTACTTATTCTGGAAAAAAGACATCGAAATGTACAGAATGTAGAAACATTTTAAACTATATATCATATATTACTAGCCATCAGAGAAAACACACTGTAGAGAAGCTCTACAAATGAGACCATTGTACGATTACTCTAAGAAAGGGACAACATTTAATCCTCACCACAATAACCATAGTGTAGAGAAAATTTTGAAATGTGAAAATTGACAATGTGACAATGCCTCTAAAATTTATTCACCAATACTCAGCACCTGTGGATACATACTGGTTAGAGAAAATACAAATGGAAAAAAAAATTAGCTACATGTTTCTTAAACACTGCTTATTTTTGGAGAATTCATTGTGCCCAGAAACTCTAAATCAAAAATTGCTATTTTCATTTTGAATACTGAGAAAAGAATTATATGAAATCTATTTTTGATGTTTAACACTGAAGTGTAATATTTTAAACTTTAATTTTTTTGTATTTCAGTTTAAGTTTAGGTATTTTTATACACTGAGCCATATTCCTAAGCCCACTCTCCACTTTTTCAAATTTTGAGACTGTCTTGCTAAGTTGCTTCAAACCACACTAAGACGCTGAGGCTGAATTTAAACTTCTGAAATTTCTCAGCTTCCCAATTTGCTTGGATTACAAGCATGGACCATCATGCCAGGTTTACAGTGAATTTTTTTACCTATATTTACCTTATGTATGCAATATGTCTTTATAACTGAATATTTGTTTATATGTTAACCCTCATGTATTGCATCCTGTTGTTAAATGACAGACTTCATAGTGTTCCACTTGACTAAATGTTCTATGTAACAGTAAAACATACTGTTGAGTAAATAATATTCTAGCATCTATTAATACTTTTACACATTTTAATCAAACATAATGTGAAATACAATTTGCATAAGTCAGATCATTATTTTTTTTCTGTTTGTATCTATGGTGAAATTAAGAGTTATAAGAAGGATATAGATATAGGAAAATAAGCCCCAGATTTTCATTTTTAACATTTTAACATTTCCTAGTGATTTTAATAGACTAAATTTTCACAAACTTAAAGGTAGCTCTTATAGGAGAGAAGAGCTTTATCTTTCTTGTGTGCACAATAATATAGAAATAAAAAATTGTAAAGACTGAAGTAAGAGGTAGTGGATGAAGTGTGGTTTCCAAATACTAGGGGGAAAATGGACATATAATCAGTTAAAGGTAATTGACGAAAGATAAGTTGCCCACTTTGAGCTACAACATTTGAAAGAAAAAAGTGTCACAAAATAAGCATAGATTATTCACTTCCATTTGTATGCTTTGTAATATTTTCCAAAAGTTTTCTGCATATTTTATTGCAGTCAAATTGGGAAATAATCCAGAGTGTTAAAAAAGACAAGTATTGCTCCTCTGGTTTTAAAAGCAAGAAAAGAAATAGAGATTTATTGAGCTAGAAAAATTTGCTATTTAGAGTTTAAAAAAAAGAACTGAGATTACCAGAGTCTAAGTATAATGTATTTCAGCCATCCCTGGCTGCACAGGGCATTTTTGCTTAACAAGAATTTGTTCACGTATATATGCTTAAAGAACATTGCTGTTTTTAGTCACTCTTTTTCATGAATAACAATGATATACCTTTCAACAGTTTGCAGCCAAAAATACGCAATTTCAGAAATCTTCTATTTCATCCTCCATATATTCTGCCACAATGTTCACCAGGACAAGATAATATAAACCTTTTGGCAGTCCCATCAAGAATTCACTTCTATTAATTTTAAGGCCAAACATACACTACATAGAAAAGTATGATACATGGAACAACATAATTTTACTTAGTAAAAATAATTTTTTTCATGAAAAATATATCCCAACTCCTTTGTCTTGGGATTACATTAGAAAAATATGAGACAATTATACTGTGTATTATGACCTTAGGCTATGAGACTTTAAATTACCTTAAAATAAAAAAGAATATTAATGTTTATTTTTAAATATAGTTTTTGTATTTCAAATATTGAAATTCCACAGCAAACAATGATACAAAAACATGAGAAAAACAAATGCAGTTTGATGTCTCATCATGACATTTCAATACCTGCTGTAGATTGCCTGTGGCTTCCACTTTTAATTTAAACAAATAATATTATATCAGTTCTTAACTCATCTAGTATAAAACAAATCCACATTCTTCTGGTTGAATATCTTTTTTTTTAATTTTATTTTTTTTATTGGTTGTTCACAACATTACAAAGCTTTTGACATATCATATTTCATACATTAGATTGAAGTGGGTTATGAACCCCCAATTTTACCCCAAATGCAGATTGCAGAATCACGTCAGTTACACATCCACAATTTTACATAATGCCCTATTAGTAATTGTTGTATTCTGTTACCTTTCCTATCCCCTACTATCCCCCCTCCCCTCCCCTCCCATCTTCTCTCTCTACCCCATCTTCTGTAATTCATTTCTCTCCTTGTTTATTTTCCCATTCCCCTCACAACCTCTTATATGTAATTTTGTATAGCAATGAGGGTCTCCCTTCATTTCCATGCAATTTCCCTTTTCTCTCCCTTTCCCTCCCATCTCATGTCTCTGTTTAATGTTAATCTTTTCTTCTTGCTCTTCCTCCCTGCTCTGTTCATAGTTGCTCTCATTATATCAAAGAAGACATTTGGTATTTGTTTTTTAGCGATTGGCTAGCTTCACTAACCATAATCTGCTCTAGTGCCATCCATTTCCCTGCAAATTCTATGATTTTGTCATTTTTTTATTGCTGCATAGTACTCCATTGTGTATAGATGCCACATTTTTTTATCCATTCATCTATTGAGGGGCATCTGGGTTGGTTCCACAGTCTAGCTATTGTGAATTGTGCTGCTATGAACATCGATGTGGCAGTATCCCTGTAGCAAGCTCTTTTAAGGTCTTCAGGGAATAGTCCGAGAAGGGCAATAGCAGGGTCAAATGGTGGTTCCATTCCCATCTTTCCCAGGAATCTCCATACTGCTTTCCAAATTGGCCGCACCAATTTGCAGTCCCACCAACGATGTACAAGTGTACCCTTTTCTCCACATCCTCGCCAGCACTTGTTGTTGTTTGACTTCATAGTGGCTGCCAATCTTACTGGAGTGAGATGGTATCTTAGGGTGGTTTTGATTTGCATTTCTCTGACTGCTAGCGATGGTGAGCATTTTTTCATGTACTTGTTGATTGATTGTATATCCTTCTCTGAGAAGTGTCTGTTCAGGTCCTTGGCCCATTTGTTGATTGGGTTATTTGTTATCTTATTGTCTATTTTTTTGAGTTCTTTGTATACTCTGGATATTAGGGCTCTATCTGAAGTGTGAGGAGTAAAAATTTGTTCCCATGATGTAGGCTCCCTATTTACCTCTCTTATTGTTTCTCTTGCTGAGAAAAAAAAACTTTTTAGTTTAAGTAAGTCCCATTTATTGATTCTTGTTATTAACTCTTGTGCTATGGGTGTCCTATTAAGGAATTTGGAGCCCGACCCCACAATCTGTAGATCAGAGCCAACTCTTTCTTCTATCAGACGCAGAGTCTCTGATTTGATATCAAGCTCCTTGATCCATTTTGAGTTAACTTTTGTGCATGGCGAGAGAAAGGGATTCAGTTTCATTTTGTTGCATATGGATTTCCAGTTTTCCCAACACCATTTGTTGAAGATGCTATCCTTCCTCCATTGCATGCTTTTAGCCCCTTTATCAAATATAAGATAGTTGTAATTTTGTGGATTGGTCTCTGTGTCCTCTATTCTGTACCATTGGTCCACCCGCCTGTTTTGGTATCAGTACCATGCTGTTTTTGTCACTATTGCTCTGTAATATAGTTTGAAATCTGGTATCACTATACCGCCTGATTCACACTTCCTGTTTAGAATTGCTTTTTCTATTCTGAGTCTTTTAGTTTTTCCATATGAATTTCATAATTTCTTTATCTATTTCTACAAGAAATGCCGTTGGGATTTTGATTGGCATTGCATTAAACCTATAGAGAACTTTTGGTAATATCGCCATTTTGATGATGTTAGTTCTGCCTATCCATGAACAGGGTATATTTTTCCATCTTCTAAGATCTTCTACTTCTCTCTTTAGGGTTCTGTAGTTTTCATTGTATAAATATTTCACCTCTTTTGTTAGGTTGATTCCCAAGTATTTTATTTTTTTTGAGGATATTGTGAATGGAGTGTTTTTCCTCATTTCCATTTCAGAAGTTTTGTCGCCGATATACAGAAATGCCTTTGATTTATGCGTGTTGATTTTATATCCTGCCACTTTGCTGAATTCATTTATTAGTTCTAGTAGTTTCTTTGTAGACCCTTTTGGGTCTTTTAGGTATGGAATCATGTCATCTGCAAATAGCGATAATTTAAGTTCTTCTTTTCCTATTTTTATGCCTTTAATTTCTTTTGTCTGTCTAATTGCTCTGGCCAGTGTTTTGAGAACTATATTGAATAGAAGTGGTGATAGAGGGCATCCCTGTCTTGTTCCAGATTTTAGAGGGAATGCCTTCAACTTTTGTCCATTCAGAATGATGCTAGCCTGAGGCTTAGCATAGATAGCTTTTACAATGTCAAGGTAAGTTCCTGTTATCCCTAGTTTTTCTAATGTTTTGAACATAAAGGGATGCTGTACTTTGTCGAATGCTTTCTCTGTGTCTATCGAGATGATCATATGGTTTTTATCTTTAAGTCTATTGATGTGGTGAATAACATTTATTGATTTCCGTATATTGAACCATCCTTGCATCCCAGGGATGAATCCTACTTGATCATGGTGCACAATTTTTTTGATGTGTTTTTGTATTCGATTCGCTAGAATTTTTATGAGGATTTTTGCATCTAGGTTCATTAGAGATATTGGTCTGTAGTTTTCTTTCTTTGAGGTGTCTTTGTCTGGTTTTAGAATCAGGGTGATGTTGGCCTCATAGAATGAATTTGGCAGAGCTCCCTCTTTTTCTATTTCCTGAAATAACTTGAAAAGTATTGGTATTAATTCTTCTTTAAAGGTTTTGTAAAACTCCGCTGTATACCCATCCGGTCCTGGGATTTTCTTGTTTTGTAGTATTTTGATGGCTTCTTCAATTTCATCCATTGATATTGGTCTGTTCAAATTGTGTGTATCCTCCTGACTCAGTCTGGGAAAATCATATGACTTAAATTTATCGATGTCTTCACTATCTTCTATTTTATTGGAATATAGGTTTTCAAAATAATTTCTAATTGTCTTCTGTATTTCTGTAGCATCTGTTGTGATATTGCCTTTTTCATCCCATATGTTAGTAATTTGAGTTCTCTCTCTTCTTCTCTTCGTTAGCATGGCTAAAGGTCTGTCGATCTTATTTATTTTTTCGAAGAACCAACTTTTAGTTTTGTTAATTTTTTCAATAGTTTCTTTTGTTTCAATTTCATTGATTTCCTCTCTGATTTTAATTATTACTTGCCTTCTGCTACATTTGCTGTTGTTTTTCTCTTCTTTTTCTAGGGCTTTGAAATGAAGAGTGAGCTCATTTATTTGTTGTATTTTTCTTTTTTTGAGGAATGACCACCAGGCGATGAATTTTCCTCTTAAAACTGCTTTCATTGTGTCCCATAGATTCCGATATGTTGTGTCTGTATTTTCATTTATCTCTAAGAATTTTTTGATTTCCTCCTTTATGTCTTCTGTAACCCATTGATCATTCAGTAACATATTGTTCATTTTCCATGTGATGTAGGATTTTTCCTTCCTTCTTTTATCATTGATTTCCAGTTTCATTCCATTATGATCAGATAAAATGCAAGGTATTATCTCCACCCCTTTATATTTACTGAGGGTTGCCCTATGGCATAATATATGGTCTATTTTTGAGAAGGATCCATGTGCTGCTGAGAAAAAAATATATCCATTTGATGATGGTTGATATATTCTATATATGTCAGTTAAGTCTAGGTTATTGATTGTGATATTGAGTTCTATAGATTCTTTATTCAACTTTTGTTTGGAGGATCTGTCCAATGGTGAGAGAGGTGTGTTGAAGTGACCCATAATTATTGTGTTGTGGTCTATTTGATTCTTGTACTTGAGGAGAATTTGTTTTATGAATGTTGCAGCACCATTATTTGGTGCATAAATATTGATAATTTTTATGTCTTGTTGGTGAATGGTTCCTTTTAACAGTATATAATGTCATTCTTTATCCCTTTTGATTAACTTAGTCTTGAAGTCAATTTTATTCGATATGAGGATGGCCACCCCTGATTGCTTACAAGGACCGTGTGCATGGTATATTTTTTCCCATCCTTTCACCTTCAGCCTGTGTATGTCTTTTCCAATCAGATGTGTCTCCTGGAGGCAGCATATTGTTGGATTTGTTTTTTTAATCCATGATACCAGCCTATGTCGCTTTATTGGAGAGTTTAATCCATTAACATTCAGAGTTACTATTGATATATGGTTTGTACTTCCATCCATGTTTGATTATTTATCCTTTTTTTAAAAAATTTAGTTTGTTTCTCCATGATTATCTTTCCCCTCACCCTCTGTCTTTACCGAGGCACTTCCTACTGATGGTTTTGGTTATTGTTTTTCATTTCTTCCTCGTGTAGTGTTTTGCTCAAAATGCTTTGCAATGCTGGTTTTCTGGCTGCAAATTCTTTTAGCTTTTGTTTATCATGAAAGATTTTTATTTCATTGTCATACCTGAAGCTTAATTTTGCTGGATACAGAATTCTTGGTTGGCATCCATTGTCTTTCAGTGTTTGAAATACTGTGTTCCATGACCTTGCTTTCAGTGTCTGTGATGAAAAATCCGTTGTTAACCTTATTGTTTTACCGCTGAATGTAATCTGTCTCCTTTCTCTTGTATCTTTTAATATTTTCTCTTTGTTCTGTATATTGGATATCTTCATAACAATGTGTCTTGGCATTGGTCTACTGTGATTTTGTGTGCTCAGTGTCCTGTATGCATCTTCAATTTGTATATCTGTTTCCTTTTTTATTTCTGGAAAGTTTTCTGTAATTATTTCATTCAGCAGGTTACTCATTCCCTTGGTTTGAATCTCTGTACCTTCTTCTATCCCAATGACTTGTAAGTTTGGTGTTTTTATGTTATCCCATAACTCTTGGATGTTTTTCTCGTGATTTTTTACCAGCCTTTCTGAGTTGGCTAGACTCTTTTCAAGATGATATATTTTGTCTTCATTATCTGACGTTCTGGCTTCTACTTGCCCTACTCTGTTAGTGATACTCTCAATTGAGTTTTTAATTTGATTTATCATTTCCTTCATTTCTAGAATTATTGTTTGATTATTTTTTATAATCTCTATCTCCTGATAGAGATGCTTAACTTCTTCTTTTATCTGTTTATGTAATTCATTCTCTATGTGTTCTTTCGCTGCTTAAATTTGCTGTCTTGTATCCTCTTTAAGGTTCCATTCCATCTGTCTAAGGTGTTCCTTGAGTTCTTTATATGACCATTTTTCTGATGACTCTAGGTCCTCCTGAATATTTAGGCTGTCCTGCATTGTTTGTACTCCTTTTCTTCCTTGCTTTTTAAAGCTGCTCATGTTACTTCTTGTTCTGTTTACTCCTATAAATTTATTAGATGCTTTGGAGGAAATGTATTAGAAGGGAAGGGAAGAAGTCACTGTAGCCGCAAGTTTCAATGAAGTTATCTCCTCCGCCGCAGTCTGATGACGTCAGTTCTCTGCCATGGTGGTGTCTCTTTCAAATGGCGATAGTTCGTTTCCCTTTGCTGGGTGACCAATGCAACGGGTGGGTCCTTACTGTCTCTCCCAAGCCCAGTTTCAAACCTGTGGCCACTACCTATGAAGGCTCGGTAGGCATTTACCTTCATAGGATGAGAAGGGCTGACCAGTTGTTTCAGCCGGATGGATTAGTGCTGAGTCACAGCTGTTTGTCTGTGGGAAGCAGGCCAACAGGAGCTTGAATTCAGCCGATCCGGGCTCAGTGTGTGTTCTGAGAGGCCCAGACTGTTCGCCCCAGATCCATGTCAGCTCAGCATTGCCTAGTGACCCTGTAATCCCGGCATCCTGGGAAGCTGAGCCTGGAAGATAGCAAGTACAAGGCCAATCTCAGCAATTTAGCCAGACCCTCCTGGTTGAATATCTTGAGCTCAAAGATATGGAACATGGGAGCTAAAAGAAGTATGACATAAATAATGAGGTCTTTTTTTGCAGAAGGCAAATTGCACTTTTTGTATTTGATTTTTCTGCCTGTGAAGATCTACATTTCTCTTCCTACAATGGTATTATGATTGATGGTGACTTGTGTGAGTACAGTAGGCTTAAAATTCAGCTACATGTTTGAGTCCTTTCACTGGTAAAAAATACTATAATTTTTACTCTAATAGAAGACTCAAAATGGTGCTAGAAAAACCTATTTTTTAAATCTGCCTCTTTATTCATGGTTTTCTAATGGTTTTGATGTAGACAATTCAGACCATTTCTGATTAATGGGTGTCATCAAGATGTAAATTCCCGGGCTGGGGATGTGGCTCAAGCGGTAGCGCGCTCACCTGGCATGCATGCAGACCGGGTTCAATCCTCAGCACCACATACAAACAAAGATGTTGCGTCCACCGATAACTAAAAAATATTTAAAAATTCTCTCTCTCTCTCTCTCTCTCTCTCTCTCTCTCTCTTAAAAAAAGATGTAAATTCCCTCTATAACCATTAGCAATGAGACGATTCTTCCCATTAAAAATAAAAACATTCTCATAGAGTCTTTGCTATATTCTAAGGAACCACTCTTGCTTTTGCTTTACTAAACAAAATAAATTCCACATATTTGAGTCCCAAAGTAAATGGCAATACATTAACCTAAGCACCATGAGGATTACAAGAAATACAAGAAATCTCCTTTGAAATATAAAAACAAATAAGAATCAGAAATGCTAAGCCATTACCATCTAAAATATACCAGAGCTTTAAAAAATGTAATCTTAGATGTTCTATTCACTCTCATAGTAAGATGCCTTAGACTCAAAGATGTTTAATCACTCACTAAAGGCCACTCAGTGAATGCATAACAGTTCTTATTCTAAAGCATTTACAGAATTTTTTGAAAATACATTGCAAAGTCTCACCGCTTTCCTTTAGAAATAAGACACAGAGGTTGTTTTAGTCTAATTTATAATGTTATAGAAAAATACCAGAAACAGGCTAATGTATAAAAAGAGATATAAATGCATAAAAATATTTTCTGAGAGGCTGGGGTTGTGGCTCAGTGGTAGAGTGCTCACCTGTCACATGCAAGAAGCTGGGTTCAATTCTCAGCACCACATAAAAATGAATAAATAAATAAAATAAAGATATTGGTCCATCTACAACTTATAAATACATAAAAATATTTTGTGAGTACATAGTTCTGAAGATTTAAGTGCACTGTACTAGAATCTTCTCAGCTCCTGTGACAGTTCCTTCACCTGCATTACACATGAGGTGGCATTATGGTGAGGGCTCATTTGAGAGGTAGAGAGAACATAATAAGAAAGGAAGTCCGAGAAATTCAGAAAAAAGACTTGCTTTTTTGTAACAACTGGCTTTAATAGGAACTATGTTGTGCCCTATGAAAGTTACATTAACCCTATCCAAGAACATATCTCCCAATGATCTAACCACAATTTAGTAGATCTCATTTCTTAAACATTCCAATATTTCCCAACTCTCTCCCTTTGAAACTAAATTCCAAACACATGAGCATTTGGGGGACATACTCAAATCATAATGAAAGTAATATGAGAGAGACAATGGAAAAAATTAGACATAGAATGTCATTACTTTGTAGTTATAAAGATTCTAGGTACTACAATAAAATGCTTTAGAGTATAGAAATTATTTTAGGTTGATATTTTATTTTAAAGACAATAGAAAATTTAATTAAATTACTTTTTGAAGAATAAATGAATTTGAATGTGACAAGACTAATGGGCTATGTATATTAAAATAAGGGAAAAGTCTGTGCAAAAACTCAATGAATGTTTAGTAAACAATGCCTAGGTATAAAAAGAGAATGCTGGGCTTTCTGATTATGCTATATCAAGCCAAAAGTTTACTGGCTAAAATCTGGTGGCCCTCAAAACCAGAGCAAATATTCCTATAAAAGATGCAGTGGACATCAGTCTCAAGAGCTTCCTACTTAAAATATCTGCTTCCAAAGACTACATGATTTATAGTAATTCTCAGGAGTATTATTTTTCTATCAATTTAACGTTTTAGCTTTCTATATAGTTACCACACCATCTCATGGCCAGATCAATATTTTCTTGAACTTCTTCATATATTAATCTATACACTATCTCAGATATGTTTGTTTCTATATTGTCAGGGATCCCTCCTAGTGAATTCTGAGATGTGTGAGAGGTTGAACAAGCATAGAAATTTGCTTATAAAAAATAAGCCATGTTGTAGGTGGGAAGTAAAAGGAGAAAAGAAGCAAAAGTCCTCATCTAAACTTGTATGTGCTGATACTACACAAGGTTATTCCAATGATGTCTGGTTTGGGGTAGGGAAGAAACTTTTCTTATACATTATGACACAAAGTTCATCAAATATGGTTGTTACAGACTTTTTGAGAACACCTAAATTTTTCTTAGTAATTTCTACATTGAAAAACTACTGTTACTTTAAACAAAACTATCCATTGCAATAAATCTGAAATGGTTCTTTAATATTTCAAAACAGAAAATTGATGGCATTATTCACCGAATGCTAATATTTTCCAATAACACCTCACACCACAATATATGTAACTTATATAGTTTAACACATAGGGGTTCTTAACACAATGGATAGATAATTAAAATAAAGAGTGAAATGAGACTCAGAAACAACTAATTATAGTAAAAATTATTATTTCCTTATTTCAAATACTAGTGCACCCTTTTGCTTCTTTTACCAGAAGTTAATTTTTTTTAACATTTGGTATGATATTTCACTTTATTTAAATAACATAATAAGTAGTATTTTTTTCATATATACTCTCTGATGCATCTCAAATATATTTGCATACCCCAAGACCTTAGCAGATTTCTATACACATTATTCACTAGAGAAACTGTAGTTACTTCTGAATTCTATATTGCTTTTTTCAAATGAGGTCCTGCAGTTTTTTAAAAAAATATCTGAGATAATTATAATGAACTTATTTCTAATTAGCATATAGTAAGTAGCTGATAAATATTTATGAAAAGGATGAAGAAATAATAAGAGCATTTATATAATCTGTACCATGTGGTATGTGGTATTTCATGATTTTAGCTACAACATATCGAATATAACAACAATCTTACTATGTGAGTAAGATGTGGGTATGATGAACCAATAATAAATAAAAATTTCATGCTGCATTGTTAGTAATTCACCAAACAATTTTTTCAAAACAGACACTCTGATGTGTGGTTTTTGACAATCATTATATCATGAATGATTGAAGCTCAGTAAATGAATAATTGGAACTACATACTTGCTTAGGGTGCCTATAATTCATTGTTAAAAAACTTTTTGCTATATAAAATTTTAATACTGTATGTACCATTGTGATATAATGGTAGTTTGATAAAATGTGCATTAATAATGCTGAAGTCTTTCATTGAGTCTTATATCAGTTTATGAATAAACTTACTGTATATGATTTCCTCAATTCTGCGTGTCTTATGTTTTAAGAATCACTTATTTCCAGGCCCTTAAATTTGCTAAACTATTATTTGCCATGATCTAGAGGTTAGATTATCTACTGGCCTTGCCCTTACACACTCTAGATAGCTTCCATGATGCCTATTAGCTGGCAAATGTCACTTAATTGGTTTTCTCTAACATAGACTTTTGGCAAAAATCTATGAGATTGAGAAATACAAGCTATATTCTTTCTCTAGGCACTTGTTGCTTGTTTTTACATGAACTTTCTTTTAAAATTCCTAATATTTCTAACATCCACTCCCTTTTTTCAAGATTGACATATCTACTTAATTTTTCACACTGTGGGCTGATGGCCTTGTCTCTGGAAAAAGAACAAATTTACAGAAACAACTTCCCACAATTTCCAACTGCTGGTCTTCAAACCACCTCTACAGAGATTTTGTCTAACACTAAAGTAAAGGTGAGCCTCATTCTGCAGGTGCTGATACCCTCCTTGTGACTACATTAACCTTCCTCCTCAGGAATAGCAGGGGAATGGAGGGTCTCTAGGAGGAGAAGTCCAAGGCCACATATTGACAGAGAGGGTAACAAGATGAGTGATGACAATGTCATAGGTGAGAAATAGATCCATGGTGAGCCTGATGAGAAGCTGTTTTGTGGTGGCTGTTTGAAGATAACTGGATTTGGAAGAGAGGTGAGAAGGGAAAAATGAAATTAGAGCATTAAGAAAATAGTAATAGGGATGCAAGAGTGTGCCTGCTCCACAATTAAAAGAAATGTTTCTATGCAGCAGAGGATGAGAGTGGCAGACCACTGGTTCTTCATTGCCACCCTCTGTATATGGCTGATTTTCTCTTCTGTAAAGCCAAGCATAGAATAGATCCACTCCACAGGCTGCTCCTGGCACACATTTTTCCAACATTTCCATCAGAACCAAAAGGATTTCTTCCCAGATCCAGTTCAATGCCATCAGGATTCTGATTGGTCCTGTCTGTTTTGTGTCCAGACCTAAGGCTACAGAAAGAGGGAGAAGACAGTCTTAAGATTGACAGTCCACAGGAAAAACACAGGGTGGTTGGAGAAGCTCTTCTTAACTCTCCCACAAAAGGTATGTACATTGAGCTCTCTGGTTAGGAAGAACTCATATATAGGGACACAGAAACAGTGTCACCTAAATGTAGTGAGTCTTGGATGGAAACCAAGGCATCTCTCTAGCACTGTATATGTGAGTGTTTTATATATTTGTGTATACACTATGTATTTTATATGTATGTGGATGTATACATCTATCAATGCATGCCTGAGTGTGTATGCACATGTGTGGGTTTATATAGACATACAAGTGTTCTTACCTAGGTATGGATAAATTGTTGTTGAAGTGTGTCATAGACCACATACTCTGTAAGCAGAGGCTGAGATTGTCTGTGTACAACATGCTCATTGGTGATCTGCACTCATGAAAGGAAGAGAAAAGAAGTTGTGTTTGGCAATAGAAGAAGTGAAATTTCAATGTAGCTTGACAGTGCCTGTATAAGACAGTATAGAGTTCTGAAACAAGTGTCACTACTAAGTGTTATCTTACTCAGATGGAAATGTCTAGACCAAAGTGGCCAAGCCTTGATCTTCCTACTTCACTCACCACTGGTTGTGGCCTGCCCAGAAAGGCATGATGCTGGGGGAAAGGCTCTCTGCAACTGAGGTAGAGACTGATGGTAAAGGCTGCCATTTGCACTCCTTTGTATTCGGCAGCAAACCTCCTTGAAAGAGAAATTCAGAAGCTGCCTCTGCATGGCTACAATACCTGAGTAGAGGAAGCATTTCTGTCGAATGCTTTCTCAGGCCACACTACCATGTGTCTGTGCCAGTCCAGAAGCAATAAACCTAAGCAGAGGATATCTGGGCTCAGATTAGTCTCAAGTGACTCCAGGAAAAGTAAATTCCTAGTTATAGCATGAGTAGGTATAATAAATTCAAAATGACTACATTTTAAAAATATATCTATCACCAAGAACTGCAGTATGTATTGCCTTTCCCCGAATGCATTGGCCTTTGAGTGATTTGGTCTCTGGGTTATATCAGAAGTACTGTGCTAACTCTAGGTATGACTTCAAAAGTAACTACTCTCTAGAAGCATTGTGCTACTGACTACTTCCAACTGCACTGATGAAGAGATCACACAGAGGAACTCCAAGAGTATGGGGAGATGGAGAAGGACCCATGTGAGCCCAACGGCCAGCCATCCTCATCAAGCTGCCAGGCATGTGAGTGATACCTACACACCAGCTAAGTACCACCAGGTAAACCAGCTGATGCCCATTAGCCAAACCCTGCTGAACACTGACAAAATGGGGTGACATGATAAAGTTCAGTTGTTTAATGTCCCTACATTTTCAGGTCACTACAGATATGCAGGAACAGATGACTATAAATGTGGGCAGAAATAGAGCCAAAAACAGGCATGCAAAGTTCTGGATCAGTCAAGATGTAAGGGTCTCAGTGCAAGGATATCCCAGTGAGGGTCAAGATGGGTATAAATTAATAAACAAGAAGTTGGTGGGTAGATTAGAGGACACATATGGCACTTACCTGACTTCTGACGAGAAGGACACCACTGGCTTCCAGACTCTTAGAGATGTAATGAATGAGATTAACAGCTGGCATTAGTACTGAGAGAAAATAAAACTGGCTTGGCAATGGAAATTTTTGGGAAAACTAGAGCAATAATCCCAAGACAAGTGAGAAACATGAATAACAGGGTCACCAAAATGAGCCCCTGAAAGTCAGATGGACAGGATTATGATAGTCACATCACCAGCATTTTAAGAGCCTCTGAAATGATTCTGTGACACTGGGCAGCAGATCTGGGATTTACTCAGTTACAGTAGGCACATCAGTCCAAAGAAAATTAACAAGAGATGTGCTACTACAAAAGACAGTGTGTAAAACCCACAAGGGCCCTGGGTGCAGCAAAACTGGTATATGAGAATGTGGAGATCAGGGAGATCTTGGTAAAAGATGAAACCAGCCTCCTACTCATTCATTCCTTCATTCAACAAATACTTATTGGGCATCTAGTATGTGACAAGAACAATTCAAAGTAACTGAGTTTCTGAGAGTGAACGAGAATGGGAAGAGAAAATCAAATAAACTACGTCCACTTAAGAAAAGTTGGAACCAATGGACAACCAACTCTTCATTGTTTGTGGAGAACAGATTTGTTTCCATTCCCATTAAGACTAAAGGGTTTACCATTTTCTAATTATATAAACATATTGTAAAAGGAGTGCTTGTAAAAACCCTGTCTGTCTGGTTCCAAGCTTAGATTGCTATCTGAAATATATCAGAAAAATTTAACATATTTTATAAATATTCTGGACTTCATATGGGCCATACAATATAGGAAATAAGTCCTCTATCTACTATTATAATGTAGGGTAAGTAACATAACCTTTCTGTGCTCCTATATCATTATCTCTGGCAAATAGTTATGCTCACCATCCTGTTGTGAGTGCTTTCTGGTTTCATTCATTTGATAAATGCTTATTGAATACTCTAGTGTGTGAAAGATATTGGGCTTAGTCTCACAGAAACAGTGTCATTAAAAGATCTTGCTCACATCTGAGAAAATTTTGGTACATATGAGAGATAGGCATATAATCAGTTAACTATAATACATGTGCCATAATTCTGAATATGTACAGTTTATGGTGTATTTGCTCTCTCTCTCTCTCTCTCTCTCTCTCTCTCTCTCTCTCTCTCTTTCTCTCTCTCTCTTACATCAGGGTTTCCTCCTCTTCTGCTAAACATACATTAGATAGTCAAAAATATGCAAGTTATAACAAAAATTAAGTACACATTTAACAAAACTGTGTTGTTCTCTAGAAGTATGTAATAGACATTAAGTGAGAGAAACCATACAAATGTAAAGAATGTGGCAAAGCATTTAATCATAGATCACACCTTACTAAACACCAAAGAATTCATATTGAAATGAGACCATACAAATATAAAGAGTGTGGCAAAGCTTTTAATGTTAGGGCAACTCCTATAGTGTACTAGGGAACTCACAATGTAGAGAAACCATACAAATGCAAAGAAAGTGGCAAGCATTTTAATAAAATCTCAAACTTTATAATTCACCAGAGAATTCATACTGGAGAAAAACCAAACAAATATAAATATTGTGGAAAATTTTTGACTCAGACACAATACCTTTCTCAACTCAGAGAATTCAAACTGAAGAGATGTGATACAAATGTAAAGAATGTGGCAAATCTTTTAATCAAATTGTATTCCTTGGTAAACATGAGAGAATTCATACTATAGAGAAACCATACAAATGTAAAGAATGTAGCAATGGTTTTAATCAAAGATCACATTTTATTCAACACCAGAGAATTCATACTGGAGAGAAACCTTACAAATATAAAGAATGTGACAAGTATTTTAATGTTAGGCACACTTATTGTGCACCAGAGAATTCACACTGGAGAGCAACCATAGAAATGTAAGGAATGTGGCAAAGAATTTACTGTTCAGAACAACTTTGTTGTGCACCAAGGAAATCACACTAGAGAAAAAAGTTACAAATGTAAACAATGTGGCAAAAGTTTAGTGTTAGGCAAAGCCTGTTGTTCACAATAGAGTTCATAATAGAGAGACACCATATAAATGTAAAGAATGTGAGAAAGCTTTTAATGAAACATCATACCTTGATGGAAATCAGAGAATTCATACTGGAGAAAAAGCATAAAAATGTAAAGAATGTGTCAAGGCTTTTATTTGAAGAGTAGGCCTTACTCAACACAGGGGAATTCACACTGGAAAGGTAAAGAATGTGGGGAAAATTCTATGTACAAATTCAAGTATTATCAAGCATGAGAGTACTCATACTTGAGCAAATCTTTACAAATCTAAAGAAGGTAAAAAATAATTTATTGTGATATCATGACTTATTAATTAGTAGAAGATTCATAATGGGAAAATAGTTCAAATTGCCAAAAAAGTGGCAAAGTTTTAATCAAAGCCAAACATTTTTAAAATGTCAAGAATATTACAGCAGTCATTAAGCCCTACAAATGTAAAGAATATGACAAAGTTTTTAATGAAAGATCATATCTTACAAATCTCTATGGATTTAGAATTCAATAGAAGTTTTGTACTTGCCAAGAATATGTCAGAACTTTCTTCATTTTTTTAAAATCATAATCTATCCAAACCTGATACTTATACTATCTGTAGCGAGAACACTGTAACATGCATGACTTACATGTTAGCAAAATGTTTAGTACTGAGAAAAATGATCACATATGTGAAATACAGCAACATCATTATAGTCCATATATTTCTCAATATGAGAAAAATCAGAGAGAATTTCTGTATTTATAGGGTCTGTGGCCTTCTTTTGAACAGTTGCTTAAAATTTAATAAGGATTCTTAATTGATGTGACAGAAAATTTTTAAAAAGTACTCAAATATCAGCATAGTGCAGATAGCTCGGCCCTGAGAAGATACTTGTGTGTAACAAATCTCAAGTTAAAGAACAAATTAAAAAAAAATAGACTCAAGTCTTGAAAATTAGATAAAATATTTTTTTTTCTCTAGGTAATGTTATCAATGTTATAGGAGTCACTAATGAGAATTTTCAATCTCTATTTTTAGATTGACGTGGTGGAGGAGATTGAACCCAGGGATATTCCATGCTAGGCAAATTTTCTGTCACTGTGTCATATCTTCAGCCATTTTTCCTATACTGCATGTGTTTTGATCCTATGCAACAGTGAATATTTCTCAATGTGTTTAACACAACCATGTATTCAATTTGATTTTGCTGAATTTTGTAGGTAATAAATAAAAAATGATACTGTTTTGTTAATAGTTGGAGATTGCTCTTAATTCTTTAAGGCAGTATAACTAAATTTCCAAATTCAGTTTAATTATTTATCTTTTTGTATCTACTAGTAAATGAAGACTGGGATAGAGAATATATATATATATTATGCCCAGATTTCTAAATTTTTAATTACTATTTCAAAATTTTATTCTGTAATTTGTGGCTGTTTTGTTGACACCCCTTTATGTAGGATACATCGCTTTTGTTTAAAATTGATTTGAATATGCACATTTTCCAATCAATGGTCCACTTTAGAACTAAGTATCATTGGAGCTTTAATTGTGCATGCATATGTGTGTTTATGTGTGAAAATGGATATGTTTGATTATGCCTCTCTTTAGAAGAAAGGGATTCACATAACTAAAAGAGAATTTTAAGATTTCTTAATGAATTACCATATTCAATTAACATTGAATATTATTTGCATAATTGCAGCCATCTTTCTTTTACCCATCCCTAATTCATAAATACTGTCTTTATTCCCAAGAAATAGAATGTAGCCTGAGATAAAACCTACCAGCCTGAAAATGTGCTGGTCTCTCCCTGTTCTTTCAGTGAGAGATTAGAGACAACTTGCCAGCCCCTGATATGGAGACATACTACTTTCCCTGTTCTCTTATTGAGAAGATAAAACAGACATACCAGTTTCCCTATTCTTTTTCCATGAAACAGAAAAATTGCCAGCCTTGCTTGTTTTCTAAGAAATAAACTTGCCTTCCATAAGATCAAGGGATGCTTACTATATCAGTAAAGATTAAAACCACCCCTAGTGTGTGGTCATGTTTCTATCCTATAAAAGGTAACACGCAAGGGGGAGTTGGGTCTGATTTTCATCCTTGCTGGTACTGTTCCTCTATTTTTGCAGAGCAGCCTTGTCAGCTCCTGATAATAAACCTGCTTTTTATCCCATGTGTGTGTGATTATACCTGCACAACTTTTCTTTCCCAAAATGTCCCCTTGAGGTACACTGAAAAATTTCTCTAAAATACATGCTTTCTGATTTAAAATCATGTTATTCTAATTGTGTAGTCTCTACTTTCTTGGTACTCATGGAACATATGAATTCCTCACTCGTGGTTTATAACACATTGCTTTAATTACCTGTTCAGGGAATTTAAGAATAATTTTAATGAAAGAAACAGGTATTCAGAAATTAGTTTTGATTTCACAGGAAAATAAATACAATGGATCAACAAACTTATGAAGAACGGTTCAATATCTTTAGCAATTAGAGTAATGCCAATCAAAACTACCCTAAAATTTTATCCCACTCCATTCAGAATAGCAATCATCAAGAATATAGGCAACAATAAATGTTGGCAAGTATGTGGGGGGTAGGTACACTCATGCATTGGTATGGGACTTCAAATTGTTAGAACAACTGTGGATAGCAGTATGCAGCTTCTGCAGAATACATGGAATAAAATCACCTTTAAACCAAGCCATTTATTCCTTGATTTAAAGCCAAAGGACTAAAATCAGCATGCTACAGTGATGAAGTCACGTCAATGTTTATAGCAGCTCAATTCACTGTAGCTAAACTATGGAACCAAACTAGGTGTCCTTCAATAGATGAATGAATAAATAAAATGTGGAATATATATTCAATGGAGTATTACTCAGCTTAAAAGAAGAATGAAGTCATAATATTTGCTGATATATGGGTGGACATGAAGAATATTACCTTCAGTGAAACAAGCTAATTCCATGAAATCAAAAGACAAATGTATTCTCTAATATATGAATGCTAATTCCCAATAAGGTTGGGAGGCACTACAGAAGAATGTGGTTACTTCAGATGAGGTAGAGGAGAGTGGGGTAAGGTGAGAGGATATGGAGTAAGGAAGATTAGTATTATGTAACTGTATTATTATATGTATATAATATATAATTCCATATATATGAATATATATATATATATATATATAATGTCATATATATATGAGATAATACAACATGTATAATAAGAAAAATAAGAAAATATAACCCATGTATGTATAATATTTCAATTTGCATAAAGACATTCCACTGTCATGTATTACTAAATAAAACAAATAAGATATTTCTTTAAAAATATAAAAATAGTTTAAAATAGTTTGAAATGAGAATAACATAAATTTTAAAAGTTCACATTCTTATTTTCTTATCTATTGGAAAATCCTGTCATTTCAAATTGTTCCTTCAATTTATTGAGCATCTTATAATTTAGTCAACATATTGAGCCATCTTGTTTTGGTGAAATATGAATAGGCTTCAATAGTCAAGGTTTTTTTTAGTTTTATGAAATTAAAAAAAAACACCAATTTAGTGTATGTAATAGGTGGTCTTTAACTGAGAAAAAAATTGTTTTATACAATAAGCTAATTGTTCCATGTGGGGAAAAAGAACCAGGTTATCCTTTTTAAGTCTCTACCATAAAGTTCTCTATGGAAGGCTCCTATCCCTTAAAGATACAGTCAGAAGACACCAGTGGTAAAGGAAAAGTGGAAATGAGGGTAAGTATTTCCTCCCCCTGAAGAACCTTTTCATTAAACAGAAGTAGCCCTCTGGATAGAAGAATTACCATATTCTGAGAGAACAACAAAGAACACACAAAGAGTGAAATGCAGGTTATATTTTATCCTAAACTTATATCCCTTCAACAATGCTTCTTTGTGAAGAAACACTCTATATGAGCATCCATAAGGACTTACTGATTGTGTGGGTACTATGTACTAGATGTTTTCTCTGAGCCTGTCTCTTCAGATGACTTAGACTGCTGGCTAGACTGTTTTTCTGGTACTTAAAGGACTGATCATAATTAAACCTCATTGTCTTTGTAGTATTAAATAATAGCATGTTTCAAACAAAGGCATTTTACCCATAGCCTTCCCATTTTATTTTTGTAACATCTGCTATATTTAAGAAAAGAAAAACATTTAAACAAAATTTTAATCAAATTAGATAGCTTTAAAAAGGAAACATAATATCTAGATCCATGTCCTAAAATTAAATTATTTGAAAGAGCTCCATTTCCAACTGGACAAATTTGGAATACTTGTGTGTCAATGAAAAAGAATTACTGCTTTGTTGGTTTTATTATAGACTGTTTGGGCCACGCATGGGCCATGCAACAACAGTAGACCCTATTATCCCACTTACAATATACATTTCTGCCAAATGTGGTAAGTGTTGTGATTTAAATGTCTTGGATGATGTTGGTATGGTGGCATATTAAGTGCTTTTGAATATTCTGAATTTAAAATATACTGCCAGGTTGTATTAATTAGATAATATATACAAGGTAATCATAAAAATAGAAAATTTTTGAGAAATATGTCTGTTTTGATTGCCAGAGCCTCATGCAAATAAAAGTTTAATTTTACATGTTATCATTTTTTCTGGACAGTTTAGACATTTTGCTTACAAATAAAACTTAAGAGATTGGTAATCACATTATCCAACACTTAATGTTTGCAAGGCAATGTAGCAGGGCCTTTACTTGAATTCATTCCATGTAGTCTTTAAAACAATGCTATGAGGTAGGTATTCATCACCATCCTGATGTCCGTTTTACAAATGGGGAACTGAAGTTTTAATGCACAAAATAACTTATTCATGATGCCTCAGATAGAAAATGGCACAGTGTCAATCATGAACTCAGGACTTGTCAGTCTTAGGATTTGAGCTCTCTACTACTTCTGGTACATTCCTTTCTTAATTAATGTTAACAATGAAAACTGAAAGATGGTCTTCTATTGTAAAGTAGATTCAAATTCTCAATAATACTAACTTAGTGATTTGTACAAAAATCAAAACTCCTCCTCCAGGATTCAAATTAGTGGAAATGAATAGTTGGGGCTAAACATATGCAAATACACTTACATAAATATAAACAAATGACCTTAAAAATAGTTTGGTTCAGCTAAATTTAAGCAACACATTGTATTGTTCCTTTGTGTAGAGATAAATTAATAATAGACCACTCCAAACATGGAATTATAAAAAAAATACTCATCTGTTAAGTCAAATGATGTTTAAACAGAAATTATATTTAAATGCTAAATTTGAAAGCCTTACATCACATGCATTCAAATGCATTCATTAACAAACTACACCAATTGGTATATACAATTTCATGTGGCTACTCGTTAATATAGAAACTGCAATACAAATATATTGAAATCACAAAAACTGAGCAAGGAAAGACACTGGGTGTTGTAGGACATATTTACATTTCTGCAAAATAAAAATCAAGATCTTGACCAGTGTTACTTATTTAGAAGACATCCACTGTTCTTAGAAACCAAATTATTAATGATTTTATTATGGAAAAATTGAAGGAGCTAAGAATAGGAAAATATTATTTCCCTCTTGAATAAACATTTGCAAATCACAAAGACTAGAGGCATGAGCTATGGGAATTTCCCTTCTGAAGGATGTGTCACTAGTTAATGAGATCAACAGTCATAATCAGAGAGTGATGGTTTATAGTATGGTTCCACTATTAACCATTCCTTCTCCTTATCTCTTTTCTATAATTGAAATAAAGATGATCATGGCATTTGTAAATAGCAAAGATCTCAAACTGATGATGTGTGCTTAATATAAAATACCGATGATCCAAAATGGAAAGCTGAAACATAGGTTGGATCCAATAAAATAACATTTTTTAAAAAAGAAAGAAAACTGGTATTTACATTTAAGAAGTCAAGCAAAGTAAATCATGAAGATGTGTCTAAAAAGTAAGCACACTAAAAAAAACTCAGTCAAAGAACATCTACACATGAGTTCAAGAAGCCAAACACAATTTTATGTTTCTATAAATAAGTCTGTATTATCTGAAAAAGGATACACTGAGTCATTTTCTGTGAATACAATACTAAATAGAATACTGAAAGTAATATGTGAAAGATTTTTTTTTTGTAATCAAATTGGTTGGTACAAACTCCAGGTTAATTTAAGTAGGTTTAATTTTAGCAGGAATATTCAGAGCCTCTATGGTAGCTATTTCTTCTCAAATGTGTTTGACCTTGGAAAACTTCTTTTTGCAGAGAACTAATTGAGAATAGCATTAAAACCAACATCCTTGGGGAAACACTAAAAGGACAATGAATTTTGTAAATGGGACTCTGTATAAAAACAGAGCATCAGGAAAATGTCCATATAAACCTCAATTTTTCTGCTACTCTAGGAGTCTATAGTGCTTGATTACCTACATCTGATAGATAGTTCTAATTCCCCATGGTACCTTGAGCAGAGTTTCTGCTGAGCAAAATTTTGCTAAAGTACTACCATAGGTGAGTTATTAGATGCCATACACCAAGATGGGTGACCATGTTTTTAACAGAGTGATAGGTTGTTGGAGGTTACTGAGCTTTGGAGCCACTCCAGTGCTGATCAGTCACTGGATTCTGTACATACATCAGAAAGATGTATAGTGTTTTTAAAGTCTATTTGTCAAGCATTTTAAATTTCTAATAAGGGGCTGGGGATGTGGCTCAAGCGGTAGTGCGCTCGTCTGGCATGCGTGCGGCCCGGGTTCGATCCTCAGCACCACATACCAACAAAGATGTTGTGTCTGCCGAGAACTAAAAAATAAATATTAAAAAAAAATTCTCTCTCTCTCTCTCTCCCTCTATCACTCTCTCTAAAAATAAATAAATAAATAAATAAATTTCTAATAATATCACTAATTAAGGAAATTTAAGTTTTTGTTTTCACAAATATTTACTCTTATAATTGTGAAAATGCATAATATCACTGATATTTCATCATCACTTTAGCTTTCTTCTACTAAAATATAACACTAAAATCTTTAAAATATTTTAGGTGTAGTTGGACACAATATCTTTATTTTTTTTTTATTTTTATGTGGTGCTCAGGATTGAACCCAGCCTCTCGCATGTATTAGGTGAGTTCTTTACCAATGAGCCACAACCCCAGCCCCGATATGACCTTTAAATTTTTTAACTGGACTAATTTCATATTGTCTTTGTTTTGTTGTTCCCTCAAATAACACCTTAAGCTCTGTTTAGCCCAATATTTAGAGAGTGCATCCATACATAACTATTTGTTGTATGACAGAATAAATAATTGAATGGATAAGTGTCAATGTTGAAATTTGCTTTTAAGTAGCATTAGCAGACAAATTGATATGCATTGTTCATTGTATTTAGTTAGGAAAAACAAAATAAGGGAATATTGCCTAAAACTGCAGTAAAAACAACTGAATTTCATATTTGTGAGGTAAGCAATTTCAAGTTTAAGGTCAACATCAAGGACCAGAAAAACATCATCCAAACAACTAGTAGCATCTTCATCTCTGTATCCTTAAAAATGGTGTGCAGACAATTTTGCTTAGAAAGCTGAAGTCAGGGTATTATTCTGCAGGTCTGGCAATCAGAGAAAGTTATTACACACTATCTTTTGCCCAAGAAAATTGATAATGAAATTTTTTATTCAATTCATGTATATAGTAACATTGATTATAGATTAATTAGGGACTAAAAACTAGTTGTACCAACATTTTAATTCCATGTCAATGAAAGATTATAAATTAATTTATTTAAATATAATACCGTAGTATATTGATTTACAAAATGGCTAATTAGCCCATCTAGAATTTGTAGGAGACCAATGGACTTCCCACTTAATATTTAAAGACATTAAAGAATAAACAATCACCAAGAAGTTATTTCAAGGATGTAAATATTTATTTCAAGCCCTAATCAATAAATAGATCTAATTGTCTATCCCAACCAGTACCCTAATCTCTGTTGAACAGATCTCGACAGAATCATTAACATACCCAAGGAGTTGACATTAGAGAAATATTTTTTGTCTGAGGTATAAGCTCATTTATATGATGCACCTATTGTGTGAGAATTACCCTCTTTTATATATTGAAACCATTCTCTAAATGATGACCTTATACCTTTTCTGAATTGTTCAACAATAAAGATATGGAAATACTTTTCAAGACATCAGTTATCAGACAGTGAAGCTTGTAAATTGGGGCTCAAACAAAGTAATCAGAATGACATCACATACCAGCAAACATTTCTGCCCTCTCCAGCAGTACCCCTCAGAGAACTAGTGGCCCCCAAAAAAGCAGCTTCCAATGAATATGAATTCCATCAGTCACATCCCCTCTTTTTAGTGATGCATTTCATGTGTCTAGAAGCCAAAGTTGTCAAGAGTGCTTTATCATATCAGAATTTTTTCAATTGTTAATGAATCCTTGTATAAAATATTATCAGAGCCATAAACAACTCAAAAACAAAATCTAAGAAAACCACAGAAGCACTCATCACACTTCTGCAAATGGCATGACCCAGGATAACAAAACCACTGTGGAATTCAAAATTATTTTTAATAAACTTTTTGGAGTATTATACTCCCATATTAATATTTATTTCATCAACTAATGATTGACTGTTCAGGAATAAAGAAGGCAAAAATCAATCTGTCTCAGTTCAATTGTGCAAGGTAATTACTTCCAGGTTGAATATGGGATTTATTTCAACTTGGCTCACAAGGAAATCGGCTTACAATTTGCCAATGTACACATCTAATTAGAAGTCCTCTTCCTCTTTATCATAAACATATCTCCACATTCAGATTGACATGTAGGATAGCCCTAGAGATACCTGGAATTAGCATACATAATATATTGTGTTATTTATTTTTTATTGAATTAATAAGTAGAATGATATGTAAACACTCTCAAAATTAAAGCATAAACTGAATATACATTAAAAGTTAACTTTACAAAGGGGGGAGTAGAAATATCTTGCCTCAGATGATGACTTTGAAAAGCCAAGAAGAACAATGGAATCCTAAGAATTAGGTATTATATAGGCATTTTGGCAGAATGAGGCCGAGTCACATTGGGTTATGTTGTACCAATTTAAGGAATAGTAAAAGTAAAATGCAAGAAGCTCAGCTCCTGGCCTAAAGCCATAGAATCAAGGAAGGTTGAAATTTAGGATCAACACTCCAATATCTAGTCATAAAATATTTCTAGTCTTAACATTCCAAAATAGCACACCTGTTTTGGACTTTATACTACAGGATACAATTTGATCAGTTCATAAATCTGACTATACCCAAAGTGCACAATACTTAGAAATAAAAATGTATGTGTTCTGGTGACCATTTATGGGCTGGTAGAGCTATGTGTTTGATTGTTTGCTTACATTTATTCTTAAAAGTCTAGGACTTAGCTTAATATATTTTGAGTAAATATTTTGTTTTCTAGGACTACTTTTTAGCCTCCTACTCTGAGTAATTTTGCAAAGTAGGCAATTTCCTTCTTGTGTGGCAGCTTTTCTTTCAGAATGCAATAATGTGAATTTAGTTTGTTTTATTTTAAACCCAAACTTATTATTTACTCTTTTTAAAATATTTATTTGTAAAATTTAATTATAGAGAATAGTGGGTTTCATTGTGGAATAATTGTACACATGAATAAGGATTATTATTTGAATGTGATTAACAAGAATATTAAGCAAATTTGACTTATTTGTACACAATGATCATAAACTCCTAATTGGCAGGGGAGTCCACGTAAGATCTCTATACAAAACTCTGTCATTGTAGGACTCGGAAAATGTCCTTTAGTAGTAGGAACTCAATTCCCTGTCTTTAATACCAAATGTGTAGTGTTAACATAAACATTCAATAAGCTAATTGTGTTACTCAGTTTTTTTCCCACTGTGAACAAAATACCTGACATGTAAAAGTTAAAAGAAGAATAGTTTCTTTCAGCTCACAGTTTCAGAGGTTTCAATTCATTGTCAGCTCCCTCCATTGCTCTGGGCCCATGGTAAACAGAACATCAGGCTGGAATGGTATGGCAAAGAAAAGCTGCTCAACCTGACATCCAGGAAAGAGGTAGATGAACATCCAGGAAAGAGGGGGGGAGGGGTGGTAGAGAGAAGAGAGAGAGAAAGGAAAGAGGCCATGGACCAGATATAGCATTCCAAGACATATCTCTAATTAGAACCCACATTCTATAGATTCTATGACCTTCTAATAATTCCATCAAATTATGAGCCCTGTCCTGGTTCAGTCATAGGACGAGTTTTTTCCAATCTTACAGCTCTAAAACAGGTGGCACAAAAGGCCATGGCATGGTTTGGTCATGAGACTGGTCTTGTCACATCTGACAGCTCTTAAACAGCTGGTACAGAATGCATGGCGTGGTTCTGTCATGGGAGCAATATTGTCTCATGTAGCAGCTCTAAAACAGGTGGCACCAGAGGCCCTGGTTTTGTTCAGTCATGGGACCAGGTTTTTCCCATATTACAGCTCTAAAAAGGTAGCACAGGAAGCCATGGCCTGGTTTGGAGATAGGACCAGGCTTGTCCCATGTTACAGCTATAAATCAGGTGGCACAGAAGGACCTGGTCTGTTTTATTCATGGGATTAGATATTGACATATCTTATAGCATTACATAGGTGACTCAGGAGGCTCTAGCTTGATTCAGTCATGAGACCAGGCTTGTCCCATCTTGCAGCTGTAAATCATGTGGCACAATTCATGCTAGCCCATTTCAATCATGGGACCAGGCTCTTCCAACTTACACCTCTACAACAGTTGGCAGAGGAAGTCCAGGCCTAGTTTGGTCATGGGACTAGTTTTGTCCCAACTTACAGTTCTAAAACAGGTGGAAGAAGGCCCTGGCCTGGTTGTCATGGGACCATATGCCTCCCATTTTAGAGCACTACTACAGCTGGTACAATAGGATCTGGTTTATTTTGGTAATGGGAAAAGGCTTGTCCCATCTTACTTCTCTCAAGCAGGTGGCACAAGAGGCCTTGGCCTTTTTTGTTCATGGGACCAAGTTTGTCCCATCTTACAGCTCTGAAACAGTTGGCACAGGATGCCCAGGCCAAGATGGGTTATGTGCCTAGATTTGTCTTAAGGTAGAGCTCTAAAACAGGTGGCACAGAAGGCCCTGGCCTGATTCATTTATGGGACCAGGTGTCTAAAACTTGCAGCTCTAATACAGGTGGTACACAAGACTCTAGTCTATTTCAGTTATGGGTCCAGGCCTGTCCCATCTTATAGCTCTAAAACAGTTGGCACAGTAGGTCTTGGTCTAGTTTGGTCATGGGACCAGACTTCTTCACTCTTACAGCTCTAAAACAGGTGGGTCAGGAAGCCCTGGCCTGGTTTATTCATGAGACCAGGTTTGTTCCATCTTACATCTCTAAAACTGGTGTCAAAGAATGTCCTGACCTTGTTCGATCATGGAACCAGGTTTCTCTCATTTTACAGCTCTAGGAGGCTCTGGCCTGGTTCAGTCATGAGACCAGGCTTGTCCCATCTTATAGCTCTAATATATGTAGCACAGTTGGCCCTGGTCTAGTTTGCTCATGGGACCATGTTTGTCTCATCTTACAGCTCTATAACTGGTGGTATAGGAGGCCATCATCAGGAATCATCATTGGACCAGGTTTGTCCCATCTTACAGCTCTAATACAGGTGGTATAGGAGGACCTGGTCTGGTTTGGTCTTTGGACTAGGTTTGTCCCATCTTACAACTCTAATACAGGTGATATAGGAGGCCCTGGTCTCATTCGGTGATGATACCAGGCTTGTCCCCTCTTATAGCTCTAAAACAGGTGGTACAGTAGACCATGGTCTGGTTTGGTCATGTTACAGGGCTTGTAGCATATCACAGTGCTAAATCAGGAAGGCCCTGTTCTGGTTTGGTCATGGCACCAGGCTTGTCTCATCCTACATCTCTAAAACAGGTCATAAACAGGTCCTGGTCTGGATTGGTCATGGTACAAGACTTGTCACAACTTACAGCTCTAAATCATGTAGCATGAAAAGGCCCTGATCTGGTTTGGTCATGCAACCAGTTTTGTTTTATCTTACAGCTCTAAAAAATGTGGTACAGGAAGCCTTCATCTGCTGTGGTCATGGGAGGAGGCTTGTCACCTCTTATAGCTCTAAAATCGTAGGCACAGGAGTCCCTGGTCTGGTTCAGTCATGGAAACAGGCAAGTCTCAGTTTACACTTCTCAAATGGTGTGTCAGGACACCTTGGCCTGGTTTGGTCATGGGACCATGTTTGTTTCATTTTACAGCACTAAATCAGCTGATACCGAAGGTTGTAGTCTGGTTTGGTGATGGGACCAGGCATTTTCTCATCGTGCCACTCTAAAACAGGTGGTACAGCAGGCCCTGGCTTGGTTTGGTCATGGGACCAGGCTTTTCCAAACTTACAGCTCTAAAACAGGTGACCCAAAAACCACTGCTTTTTTTTTTTTGGCATTTGACCAAGCTTGTTCCATCTTACAGCTCTAAACATGTTGCACAGGAGGCCCTGGCCTTGTTCAGTCATGGAATCAGGGTTGTCACAACTTACAGCTCTAAATCAGGTGGCACAGAAAGCCCTAGTCTGGTTTGGTTATGGCACCAGGTTTTCCTGATCGTGCAGCTCTAAAACACATGGCACTAAAGGTCCATGCCTGGTTCTATCATGGGATCAGGCTTGTTCTATATTACAGCTCTAAAATGGTACAGGAGGCACTGGCCTGGTTCAGTCATGAGACCAGGCATGTCCTATATTACAGCTCTAAAACAAATGGCAAAGGTGGTCCTAAAATGGTTTTGTCATGGGACAAGTTTTGTCCCATCTGATAGCTCTAAAACAGGTGGCACAAGAGGACCTGACCTGGTTCTGTTATGAGACCAAGCTTGTCCCATCTTCAAGGTATAAAACAGGTGTCACAGAAGGCCCTGGTCTGGTTCGATCATGGGACCAAGCTTGTCCCATCTTACCACTCTAAAATAGTTAGCACAGATGCACCTGCTCTTGTTTGTCATGGGAACAGACATTATTCCATCTTGAATGTGTTCCTAGTCCCTTCTTGATCCATGGTCACTTGGCTACCTTGTCGCAGGGGTAGAGACGTGGAATCAACACACAGACACGAGGTAAGAGAACTGGCTGGAGACCTGCTAGTAGCTGCTAGCTGAGACTGAAACTTATTCCAACATTTCCTCCTGTTTTATTAAATTTGTTGCCAAAGGAAAACCATGATGAGAGAAGAAAGGAAAAGGAAAAGCATAGAAAAAGAAGAAAGAAGAAAGAAAGAGAAAAGAGAAAAAATCCAGACATGGCCCTTTCCTATAGCTGCAGTTGTTTCCTGCTGTTCTGAGAGGACAGCCACTGTTGACTAGATCTATGTCTGTCATTTGGGTCTCAATCTGAGCTGGGCATGGGGAGTAAAGCAGACATGGGGGCAGGAGACCTCTATCAGAAGGGGTGAAGTTTTAGGCCTTTGAACAAGGTGGGGGGTTGAGGTTCTTTTCCTCACTACTGTTGGAGCCCAAGCTTTCTCCTGATGTCCCCTCTGCAACTGTGCCTGTTATAGGCTGTTCCTCCCTTGAGGAATCTTACCCATCATTTGACTAACCAGTCATCCTCTGGGGCCAAACAGGGTGATGTGGATTGTGCAAGGAATTTCTCCTGAGAGGACTGCTGCAAAAAAGGCCCTAGTTTGCTTAGGTCATGAGACAAGTCTTGTTCCATCTTACAGCACTAAAACATGAGGCCTTAGTCTGATTCAGTCATGGGACCAGGCTTGTCCCATATTACAGCTCTTTAATCCTTAAGATGTAAGAGAACTATAACTCTGAGGTAAGCTGCAATTCAAATGGTTTTCTGATAAGATTCATAAGCATCCATCACATACAACAGATGCACTTGTCTTATGTACAGTCCAAAGAGATAATGCATCTGGGAGGTAAAGCATCTCTCAAGTCTTTCATGGAAGCATTACTCTCTGAAATTCTCCCCAGAGTGAAAAACCATTAAGAGTGCAGATTTGTGGCTGTCAGTCGATGCATGGAGTTTTCATTTGTGTATATTGTATGTGGCGCTAGTGTGACCACTATTCTAGTCTATGACTCTTTCCCTATTCATGACTCTCTCATTTCACATTGCAGAGCATTATACTGCATGTAGGATCTAAGCTGATTGGAGGGGTGGACCACCAACCAAAGAAGCTGTCCTCTCTAAAAGCATTTGTGTGTCCTTGAGATCTTTCCACTGAGATACTGTTGTCTATACTGGGGTCCATCCTATGTTGTAGCCATGAACTGTGAACTATAATAAGAATGTAAAATACCCTGCTATAGTTTTCAGAGGCTTTGTGGATAGTGTTTAGCTTTACTTCTCTACTTTACTTAAAGGTTCATTGAATACCAAGCAGAAAACTGCCTTGTGTATAGACTTCAACTTAATTTTGTCAGTTTTGTTCTAATAAATAACACATTTTATTTTTTTTACTTTTACTTTTTCTTTTTTTACTTTATTTGTCACTAGTAGTTTTTTAACAGCTTCTGACAAGAATAATCAGTTTTCATTTTACATGCATATTCAGCAAATTCCCTCAGAAATAAAGCAACTGAAGCTTTCAACATCCAAGTAGAAGAAAACTACATGTCCACAATGGGGCTAAGGCTAGATGACTACAGCATCCCTCTAAATAGCCACCCACATAGGGAGAAATTATAATATACACCAGACAGTCCCTGAAAAGCCAATATCAGAGCATTGATACAGTATTGATAGTGGAATACCACGTTGTAATAAAGGGAAAAATACCAGATTACCCAATAATATGGAAGAATTTTCAACAGCATTATGTTCAGTAGAAAGTGTGGGTGAAAAGTTACATACTATCTGATTTCACATGTAAGTAGTTTTAAGGCAATGGAAAAGTATGCATGGCTTCCATCAAGTGCCTGGAATGTGTGATGGTTTCAAGGCTCCAGTGAGGTGGCCTGCATGGTAAGGAGATTGACTACAAGAGGATTGCAGAAATTAGTATTGGTGAGCTATTTTTCTTCCATTTGGAAAAAAATACATAAATAAGCAAAGGCAGAACCTGTACAAACCCTATGGATTGGGATAGAAGTGAAGGTATCATTTAGATTTACTCTTCAGAGATCTATTTAGTATATATAGATGTGATAATTAGTTGTCTATTACTGAAAGAAAAGACCTGATAAAAACAACATCAAAGGGGAAGGACTAAAACTGGCTCAGTCTCTAAGGTTTCAGTCCACATTGATTTGGCCCTCTTGCTCTGGGCCTGTGGTGAGGCCAAATAGCTTGGTGGGAGGGCAATGTGGAGCTGAGCTGCCCACCTCAGGAGGAGAGGAAAGGGGAGAGAGAGAGAGAGAGAGAGAGAGAGAGAGAGAGAGAGAGAGAGAGAGAAGGGGCTAGGGAAAAGATGCTCTCTCCCAGGGCACTTACCCTGGGACAAACTTTCTCCAACTAGTCACACCTCCTACAGATTTCTGAAACACCTAGCAATTTCTTTAGTTATGACCCCATCAAGTTGTTAAGCCACTGATGTGGTCAGAACCTTACACCCATTCCTAAAGCCCCACCTCTAGCTATGGCTGCACATGGCACCAGCCTGCAACACCTGAGCTTTGGGAAGCATCCCAGATCCAACGACGACTATTGGAAAATGGGCAGAATGACAAAGTGTATACATGTGAGTGTGGGGACAAGCACCCAGTGTCCCTAGACCTCTGTACATGGGTAGGGGAAGGAGACTAGCATGAATCCTCTCTGATCACGTGCACGTGGGAAGGGGATGAGCACACATTATACCTAGATTACAGATTCTAATTTTTATTCTCCAATGAAAAAAGCCAGTGTTCTTTGGAGACACAGCCATTTAAGGCACATATAACTGTGCTGAGATTGAGGAAACATTTATAGAACAAATGGGAGAAGATAAAAAGTTATCAGAGCCAGCTTGTAGGGAGTTTGTTGGCAAGTGAGGAAAACTGGAGTATCAGAAACAAAGACAGTAATCACTTATATGCAACTGAAGGAAATAGGGATCCATGATTCCATACTGCTTTAAATTTGTGAACACATAAGTTGGCTTTTGCCTTTGGGTTAAATGCCATATACAGAGAATGGCAACATTAAAAAACAAACAAACAAAACAAAAAACACTAGTTCAAAGCCATTATTGTACTGTTATAGTGAAATCTTCTTCCTGGGGTTTCATAAACTCACTTGCAGACCACTCACATATAATCGAATCAAGCCTTTATTGAAGCACACTAGTGGCGACTGACCAGAACATAAATCAGTTCCCCTGATCATCCTGGAACAATTGAAAGGGTGCTCCTTATAAGCCTGAAACTACAAAAGGGATGTTCAGGGGTCTAGCCAATGCAAGGAAGCCAGGGTACAGAAGTGGGAGAGTGCAGTCAAGCAGAAGGAAGCCTAACCAATCACAACCCAATCACCCCAGTTACAGAAACAGAGCCCCATTACCATAGTTACAGAAACAATGCCCCATTAGGTAGTTCCGTGTTCTTAAAGGTTTCTATAGCAAAAGGAAAAGAACATCTTGCCCCAGTCATGACTCTTCTACTTGGCATGGTTGTTTTACAGGATGAAGTCATAAAACAAAATGGAGTCACATTTGCTTCTACTATCCCAGTAGTAATGGACTCAGATAAGAGTAAATGGAGGCTGCAACTATGGGTGAAATTTGAACAAAATAAAGAGTGTCTACATAATGTCAGAGGAACTCTACAGATTTGTCGTAGTTGATAAATGAGAAAATACTTATGAGTTAATTTTAGACTGAAAAAAATTATCAGACTCTTTATAAACCAATCATAGAAGACAAAAATCTCTAAAAATGAGACACACTGACATCAGTTGCTTCTACATATAAATATTAGAATATAACAGAATATTTGAGGCATTCCTGCCTTTATTAGTTGGGGTTCTCTAGAGGATCAGATCCAACAGGAGGTATAATTATACAAAGGGGATTTTTTAGGTTGTCTTACAGGACCAGAAGTAGGATACTCCACAATATCCATCTGCATGCTGGAGAGTTGCAGGAGCCAGGATCTGCAAAGACCAAGATTCTAAAGATTCAGAACAAAAGGGATCAGTGATGCTACCCCAGTCTGAAACCAAGGGCTTCTAGAAACTTCCTGGAGAATACTTGGCAGAGTCTGCTTTGGAAGATTGAGGATCTGATGTATTAAGTGATTGTAGCAGCAATCAGGAACCCATTCAAGATGAATTGAATCTTCCATCTGCAACTGCTGCTTTTTTATTGTTCCAATTTTTATTCCATCTAAGCCACCATCCTATTGGATGGTAATGCCCATGTTTAGGAAGGGTCTTGACTCAACTCACATTCCAATCATTTCTAGACACACCCTCACTGACACACCCAGAAGCCTCTAAATTGTCAAATCAATTTGACAATTCAAATTAACTGTTATACAGCCTGAAATAAATAATGATTTAAAAATGTCCCAAAGTCCCATATTGAGAGACCATGTGCTAAATGAGTGGCCTGTGTCTTAAAGAAGGCTGCATCATGGAAGACAAGAAAAACTGAAGAGCTGCTCAGACACAGACAGATGAGAGACACTTCACCAGTGCAGGCAGCACCGCTCTGGACTGGACTTTAATGAAAGGGTGATTGAAAAGGGCATTATCAGGGACACTGACAGAATTTGTAATGGTTTGGATGTGAGGTATCCCACAAAAGCTCAAGTGTGAGATAATGAAAAAAGGTTCAGGGGAGAACAGAGTGGGTTGAGAGTCCTAACCCAATTAGTGAGTTTATCCCCTAATATGGATTAATAAAATGTTACCTGAAGTGGTAAGTTGTGGTTGGAGGATGTGGGCATTAGGGGCATGTATTGGAGTATTTATTTATATCTGGTGAATGGAGACCTCTCGCTATGTTTCCTGATCATCATGTGAGCGTGTCCCCTCCCACCACACTACTCTGCAATGATGTTCTGCCTCACCTGGAGCCCCAAGGAATGGAGCTGGCCTTCTATGGACTGAGGCATCTAAACCATTAGCCCTCTAATAATCTTTTTCTCCACTACAATTATTCTATTTGGGTCCTTTTTGTCACAGCAGGAAAAAAACTGATTAAAGCAAAATTCAAAAACATTGTATAGCTGGGATGGTATTTTGGCATCAAGTTTACTTTTCAACAGAAAAGGTTACAGTGAAAACATTCTTGTCCTTTGAAGAAGTTTGCTGGGTTTGGGCATCATGTCCAAATTTACAGATGCTTCAAAACTCCACAGATGCTCATGTTTGTGTAGGCATGTGTGCACACAAACACTGGACATGCACAACACAGTATGTGGGGCGCTGTAGTGAAGGCTTTGTTTGTTTATGTTTTGTTTGTTTGTTGTGGGATTCAGTGAGAAAATCAGTTTATACTGCCCTTTTTTTGGAGCCAATGTCTCACTTTCTTGGAACTTTGGAAGACTCCCTCTCCCCTGTACTGGTGCTAAGAGTTAATTGTGATAATATTTAGCAAGAGTTGGGAATGTTCCTCATCACCTCCACCTCTGGCAAAAGAAGCTGAGTCTCCAACTTCTCAAGCTATGACAGTATTCATCTTACAGAAAACACTGCTCTCTGTTGACATTGCTATCACAAAATTAGGTTCTAGAAGTCAATACATTTTTCCATTAAAAATAAGATGCTCAGAAAATATTATTCAAAATAGTCTATTCCAGAATTTCTTGCCAAGTAAAAGAAGAGCTATGCTAATGATTTCTGAAAAAAATCTTTTTTTCTGAAAAAAAAAGATTTCTGAAAAATGAGTTTTAGCAGTAGTGAACGAGGCACCTGGATCTTTTGGTGGCTGTGCAAAAGAAAAAAGAAACAGAGTGGAATTTCCACATGATGCCCAATTTCCTAACACATTCTACTTAAAACTACATGCACCTCAGTTTCTACATCTGTGGGATGGAGACAATGAGTGAGTAATCATTTTTCAGGTCACCTGGAAGGACTGAGTGACAATCTTCTCAAAGGACGCAGCATCAAGCTTCTGGCCAATCAGAGGAAGCTAAGATATTTCTCTCTTTCCAGGACCTGGTAAAGTGGGCAACACTTGGTAATTTCTAAGTTTAAGAATCTGAATTGGTTTCTACTTGTACATACTTGGTCACCCTGCAAAACAAATATTCATCTTTATTTATATTTACTTGCTTGGTTTTAAAGTATGGTTTTGTTTAATGAAATTGCAACCTGTGTGAAAATATTGTTAAAAAATTTTCACATGTAATACACTTTTTCTCATTACCATTCCTGCTCTTACTGCTAATTTTCCCACCAGAAGAAGCCTAAGTACATGTAAGAAGACAAGAAGGATGTGACTTACTGTGTTAACAAGCATAGATATAAAAAATAGTGCTCTATATGTGTAATATGGATTTTAATGTATTCTATTTTCATATGTCACAAATCAAAATATAAATTAAGAAACAAATATAAGAAGTAAATGATATCCATTTTTAAAATATTTACATGTACCCAAAGCATTTTCTTTCTATCCCAGAATTGATAAATCTCCCATTTGCCTCCCACCTCCTCGTCTTCCTTACTGGGAAGAAATTGCTTCTGCCTTTTTCCAGGACATTCTCCTCAATTATCTAAATAGTGGTTTTATTATTATTATTATTATTATTATTATTATTATTATTAAGAATAAAACTTGTATTTTCTCTAATATACTTATATAGACATATACAGAAAATAATATTTAACATTCTTTATATCATTATTTTATAAAATTGGAACCATTTAATACATATTTTTCTGCTTCTTCAGAAAAATAACAAATATTTTTCTGTATTAGAACAGATTTTGTTCATTCAGTAAATTCTCAGGAAAATACCCGCAAGCCTGTTAAAACAATGTTTTTTTTTTTCATTTTAGAAAGATGCATACTATTTCATTCACAGAGTATACTAATTATTTAGTAAATTTCTTACCATCAGACCATCTCTGGCCATTAAGATATTTCTATCATGAATATTGCTTTCCCTTTGTTCTTCCTCATGGGATAGATTTCTGGGAATGAGAGTACTAGGCTGAAAGTATAAATCATTTTTATAGAAAACATTATCATATGTCTATTTAGGAAACCTGTAATGTTCCAAAATATACTATTCATGGAGGGAGGCGATTTTTCCTTCATTTTCATCAGCAAACACTTCAACTCTCATCTTGAAAATTGAGAGTCTGAAGCTTTCCCATCAATACTTTAACATGTCTTATTTCTATTTGATAACTCAACCATATCTTCTCATCTCTAACAGTCATTTGGATTTGCCATTCTGTAGCTTTCTTGAATTATGTAAGTTGTCACTTTTCTATTAGGATATTTCTGGGCTCTTTTTCTTTTTTCTAAAGTTTATAAAACTTGTTTTTTCTATTTAATGAAAAACACTTTTTTCCAGAATTTTTTTCCAAATTTATCTATTTGGAAAATAAATTGAAATGAACCCTCATACTATCCAGTATAAAAATATATATTGCATTCTGGTTGAATTAAATATTATAAATAAATATTAAGATAATTTGAGACTCCTTCTGTTGTAGAAATCAAAGGCTTCTAGCCTCACCTCAGATGACACCTGAGTAAGTGAACCTGTGAAACAAAGAATTCCTTCCTTGTGGAAGGAAGCAGCTACAGAGAACTCAATGAAGAGTTTACAAATCCAATCCATATCACAACTACGGATTGTGTTTTTTGTTTGAAAAGGTATCTCAGTCCCATTGTCATTTATTTTGTATTAGAAGTTTAGGGTTCAGTCCCCAGAGAAGGCTTCCTTCATGCAAATCCGGGATGCCAGAGTAGTGTAGTGGTGGGAATGGCCTCTACCCTGGGAGTGCCTAGCCAGTATAAAAGATGGGGATGGGACTCTGCAGTGCAGTGCCAAGAGTTCTCCCACACAATAGATGCTGACAGGGAAAGTACCTGTTCCATGATGAAAAATAGTCTGTTAAAGTTCTGTAAGGTTAGTACTGGATGCCTAAATACTGAGTGAGTGATGCCATCACAGCACACTCCAGCAACTGCAGAGCTGCCATGAAACCTGCCAGCTCTGAATGGGAATGCATTGCTTCCTTCTCACTGATGGGACCAGATGGCTGTTTTTTCACAGAGTTTCTACACAACCGAGAAGCACAGGAGGATGTCATTTATCTATACACATTAAGCCATCAGATTTTTCCCCCCTGGTACCAGGGATTGAACCAGATATTCTGCATGCAAGGCAAGCATTCTACCAGCTGAATTATATCCCCAGCACTATCTGTGCAATTTAAATTAGTACTATTGAAAGTAAGACTTCTTGAACATAAAATTAAATGGATTCATCACTAATGCAAAAATCACTGGTAACCATAATACACTTTTTAAGATATTCAATAAAATAACAGAAATCTCACTGTAATTTTCAAATGTAAGAGAGTCGCTACTGTTCCACGGCCCATTTGTATTATTTTTATTCACTCTTGTTTTCTTGATACTCCTCTTGGGGGACTGGAGCCCTTATATATTGTAGACTATTCCCTATATTTGATACCTTTCTGTGTGCTCTACAGAAGAGCACCTTAAATTCAGCTCTTAAAAGATCCTAAATCTCAATACACAGAGAAAGAATGTATCCATAGGCCTGAAAAAGAAAAACAACAATAGATTTCTATTCCTTTCTTCTTTGGATTTCTGACTGATATTGTGATGCTTCTTGCCTTGGTTTTTTTGCACAGGATTATGTGGCTATTCTGGGTCTCTCATTCTTCCAAATGAATTCATGTACTGATTGGGGTTTCATGGGAAGTACACTGAATCTGTATATGGATTTTAGAAGTGTGGCCATATGACATATTAACTCTACCTACCCAAACTAGGCTCTGCAAAGATGCCTCTGGCTAAGGGGCTCAGCGAATGCAGGGGCGGGGGTGTCATGGCATCCACAGACCTCCAGGTGGCACTCTGGTCACCATCACACCCCTCCTCCCAGGGAGGTTCAGGCAGCCTCTGTGCACCACCCCACGCTGGCCGAGAACGTGTGGTGGCGACCTTAGATGCCTGCTCCATCTAGGAGAGAACGCGCTGTGTAACTGCAGGGTGTCAGTACAGGTGGATACCAGGATCCGGGAGAAGGACAGGGGCACCTCTGAGGAGTTAGGGCCTGGATGAGAGTCAACCAAGAAGGGCCTTCCTATCAGGTACTGTGCTGGCCATGGGCTCAAGGATGGCAGGCCGGACGTGGCAGCGGCGAGTGTCCAGGGAGGCGTAGTAGCTGCAGCACAAAAGGGGCTGCAGGGCGCTGGGAGCCTTCCTGGCCCATGTTCCTCAACTCCCACTGGAGGGAAGGGAAGGCGCTGGGCTGCTGCTGGTTGGAGCCTGCGACGCCCACCGGGCTTTCCCTTGTTCCTAGTGCAGGTGGAGCTGCAGGCTGAGGCTCCCTGCTGGGAAGCGGCGCCCTTCAGGCTGCGGTAGCATGAGTCAGGCCACTCAGGCTGGGACCGTGTGGGAAGGGCCCTGAGCTGAGAAGGAGGCCCCTCCACAGCCTTCTTTGGAAGTCCTGAGGCAGACTCTGGGGCAGATCTCCAGCTCCTCCTGAAGGCTGGCAGTGGCCCCTGAGGGGATGTCTACAGATGAGGCTTTCTGCCCAGTATGGGCTGGGGAGTCCAGGAATGCGAGGAATTCACTCTTCTGGATGGACACAGGTTCCAGAGGGCCGGAAACTTGTCTTCCTTCTGTATTTTCTAAAGATGTGTTTGTTGAAATATAATTGACCTATAATAGACTTTACATATTTAGGAGTGTGCAGTTTGGTAAATTTGATATATGTATATACCCATGATTTATTTTGCCACAATCATAGTGAACCCCTCTCTTATTATCCCAAACATTCTTCTAGCCCTTTTGTAATGCCTTGCTAACTGCTGACTCCTCAGCCACCCACCCCAAAGCAACAACTGTCTCTTCTCTGTTGCCATACATTATTTTGTATTTTCTAGTGCTTTACCTAAATGAAAGCCTACAGCATGCAGACATTGTGTGTAACTTCTGTAACTTGGCATGATTATTATGATATTTTTCCAAGTTGGCCAACACCACACTCCACTTGGTGAGGGTGGGAGCTGTGCTGATGGCTGGGGTTCCTGGAGGGGCCACAATCTTCTGGCCCAAGGTAGTGAGAACCTGTGTGGTTCCCCTCCACCATCATTTGCACCTGTGGGTTCCCAGGTGGTTTTCAGAGCCCTGACAGCCTCATTCTTGGTGGCAGGTGTTTTAATAAGGTGCCCTGCATTGCAGTCCCCCCAGTGGAAAGCTACATCATGGTTTTGCAGCTGGAAGAGCCCAGGATCAACCAGAGTGGAGTCCACTGCTTTGCCTGAACTGCTTCTAAATTTCAGAGCTCTTAGGGGTTTTCCTGTTCCCTGAGCTTGTAATCATCAGCACAATCACATGAGAAGTGTAGCTATTGGGGGATGAATCTGAAGACCCCAGGGTAACAGCCCCTCTGCATGGGGAGGCCTCCTTACCTTCCCGGACACTCATTATTACCGCTGATGTACCCACCTTCTTTCCCTCTGAGGTTTTGGGAGATATTGTTCCTGAGAGGGCTTCCTACTTGCCTTGTGTCATCATGCTCTTTGGAAACCAATTCAGGGTCTTTCCACCTTTCCCTGACTGATCTGTGGCTCTGAGCTATGTCTATCGGCTCACTCCATAGAAGGACAGTGTTCCTGCTGTTGTTGCCCAGGATTTGTGCAGTGCTCTCATTTGTTTGCTTGCTTTTTTTATTTCACAGTGGGATCAAACCCAGGGCCATGTGTGTGCTAAGGACAAGCTCTACCACGGAGCCACACCATCAGTAGCCCCCAATTCTTGAATTTGACTCTCCCTTACCTCTCTTGCTTGTCTTGAAAAGGGGTTTGTGAGCTGGAGCCTGAGTTGGGTGCCCATTAGGTATGACCAGCTTTGGTGGGCCCCACAGGCTCAGTGACATCTGATTGGGCCATTTCTGCAGTTTAAGAGTCCCTGCTATCTGAGGTGGTTGCATATGGAGTAGAGAGAGAAACCAAGCCCAGAACAGGAGAGCCTGGAGGTGGACACAGCCTACCTGCAGCAGCAGGGCATTGAAGTGAACCCTTCTGACCTGGGCATGGTTTTCACAGGTGAGAGGACAGAGCCAGCTGGAAGCCACCTGGCTCTCACCATCTGCAAACTTGTGGAGAGCCAGCATTGTTGCACAGTGTCCCCCTTCTGAACAAGAAGAGGACATGTGGCACTAACTTACAAAGGACTAGCATATGCCCCTACAACGCCAAGCATGCTGTTTGTTTCCCCAACTGGAAAACCACATGCATTTGGCCTGCTGGCTCAGCAACTGAGTTGCCTATCTTTAGACACTAGGGCCCTGGCTATGGCCCCACCCAGCTTCCTAACTTGAGCCACCTGGTATATTCTTAACCCTGCAGGTGTGGCAGCATGGCCAGCTACACAAAGGTTTTGTAACTCCTGTGCTACTGGAACTGGCATACCTGGTAGTTCATTGACCAACTGGTAGTTCAACTGACCAACTGGTAGTTCATTCTCATCTGCTCTGAGCTAAATGTCTGCTACCTCAGCAATGAACTTAAGGAGGAGGTAAGTATAGGGCTCCTACCCAGAAGTGCCAGTTGTGGTGATGACAGAGGGCCCTGTCTCTTGGCCCTGATGTTTGTAGACACACTTTAGCACACTCATCATGGCAAATGAGGCTTACCCCAGGAGTGGTGGCCTTCTTCAGCCTCTACTGCTGTGGTTAGACCTGTGTAGTCTGTACCGAGAGGTTGGGCTGCTGCTCCATTCCACCATCTGCTGAATTCTGAGTGAGAGCCTGAGGAACCCTGGAGGGAGGTGATAGAGAGCAAGTATCACCAGAGCTCCACCACAGTCACCAGCTCAGTAGCTCCCCCCCCTTGTTTTTTCAGAGGAACACTTTATTTTTACCATGTTCAATTAGCCCTTTACATTCAGAGCACATCCCTAAGGATTGTTCCTAGGAGGTCACAGAGGACACTTAATTTCTTGCTTGGACAACTTGGGTTTTTTGTTTGTTTTGAGAAAGGGTCTTGCTTTGTTGCCCAGGCTGGCCTTGAATCCCTGGGCTTGTGTGATTCTCTGCCAGGCCTCCTGAGTAGCTGGAACCATGGGTGTTTGCCACAGGTGTTAGGCAAACTTACCTGAGTTTTGTAAAATGAGGACCCCCATGCTCCTGTCCCTAGAGATTGGCTCATCAGAGAAACCCAGCTGCTCCTTCTCTGGCTCCTCCTGTGTCTTCTTCTTCCCCACTCACCCTTCCTTTCAGAATGCTAACTTGAGCCTATGAGCTCAGTTATTCAGGAGGCTGAGGCGGGAGGATGATAAGTTTGAGGCCAGCCTGAGCAACTTAGTGAAACCCTGTCTCAAAATTTAAAAAAAAATTACAAAGGACTGGGAAGTAGCACTTGCCTAGCATAAGTGAGCCCCTGAATTCAATCCCCAGTACTGAGGGGAAAAAATCCTTACATGAGAGCAAATGATGGTCTGAAAATATTTGAGCTGTCTCTTTCCTAGTAAGAGAATGTTGAAACCACAGGAGACAGCTTTTGCATGACCTATATATATATTTAAATCACTGTTTCTGATAAGATCTAATTGTCTTCTGTAAAAGATAAATTCCTGGCTGCCAATGCCCCCCCCAGAAGCTGAGGGCAAGAAGATTATGACAGATTACGACCGCTGAGTTATCCACAAACAGATGTATTTCTAGTCTGTTTTTCAGTGGTCTCTCCGTCCTCATTTGAAAATGTGAAAGAAAAGTGGGTGCCTGAGATAACTCACCATGGTCCAAAGACTACTTTCTTGCTTGTCGGGACCCAAATTGATCTCAGAGATGACCCATCTACTATTGAGAAACTTGCCAAGAACAAACAGAAGCCTATCACTCCAGAAACTGCTGAAAAGCTGGCCCGTGATCTGAAAGCTGTCAAGTATGTGGAGTGTTCTGCACTCACACAGAAAGGCCTAAAGAATGTGTTTGATGAAGCAATATTGGCTGCCCTGGAGCCTCCAGACCTGAAGAAGAGCCGCAGGTGTGTGCTGCTATGAACATTTCTTCAGAGTCCTTTCTGCACAGCTGGTGTTGGCATCATACTAAAAGCAATGTTTAAATCAAACTAAAGATTAAAAATTAAAATTCGTTTCTGCAATAATGACAAATGCCCTGCACCTACTCACATGCACTCATGTGAGACAAGGCCCATAGGTATGCCCCCCCAACCCCGACATACTAGTTAATTTTGAGTAATTGTGTAGTGTCAGAAAGTGATAAGTACTAGTTTTTGTTGTTTAAAAAACAAACAAACAAACAAAAAAAAACCAAACCACTTTTTTGTTGTTGTTGTTTGTTTGTTTAAGAGCAAGGCATGGAGGTCCCTGGGCGGCTGAGTGTGGTTTCGCCGCCACCAGGCCCGCACCGCCAGAGCCCCGCGGAGCCGCTGCCTGGGACGGAGCCCAGGCCTGTGATTGAAAACATCAAGTCATGAGCCAAGGTGGAGGGAATCCATCACGACTTCAGCGCGAGCAGTAAGGCTGCAGCCCCAGGTGCACGGCTCTATCGGCCCCATCTCCTTCTCCTCTCCGCCTCTCCGCCTTGCTTCTCCCCAGCTGTCTCTCCTCCCAAGCTCAGTCTCTAAATCTAGATTTCAATTTCTTTCCCCCACCCCGCCCGCTCTCCCGCGTGTCCGGTACCCGGCCCCGAGGCGCTGCCTCCCCTCCCCCAACCCGCACCCCCTCTCCGGGGGTCCCGAAGGCCACTGCCGCCGCCTCCCACAGAGCACCATAGAGCAGACTCTTCACCACGTGAATGAGCTGCCGAATTAAATGAAACAGCTGATAAGATGAGAGACAATTTAAAATCCAAGTGAACCGAGAACACGCACTGAGCCCTGATCCGCTGAATTCAAACTCCCGGTCACCTGCTTCCCGCAGACAAACAGCGATGACTCGGCATTAATCCATCCGGCTGAAACAACTGGTCAGCCCTTCTAATCATACGAAGGTAAATGCCTACCGAGTCTTCATAAGTAGTGGCCACAGGTTTGAAACGGGGCTTGAGAGAGAAGGACCCACCCGTTGCATTGGTAGCCCAGCAAAGGGAAACAACATCATCAGACTGCTGTGGAGGAGATAACTTCATTGAAACCGACAACTACAGGTGTGTGATCCCACAGCCTTCCCTCTCCACACATCGGGAAAACCTTAAGGGCCACTCCCAGCTCTCCCGTAAGGGCCCCTCCCAGCTCTCCCACGAGTGCTACAGCCAGCCCAAGGGAATCAGAGGTGGTGCGGGTCCCGCGGCGCGGATCTACCGCTCCCACAAGGGCTGACTGCTGAGGTCTCTTGCACCAGCTATGGGGAAGTGGATACAGGAGGGCAAGTAAAATCCGCTGAGGATTCTCAGCCCCAAGCTCTACAAACTTAGGGTCTGAGGGAATGGCAAACTGGAAGAGTGTGCCCAGTCGTTCATGAAAACAGGGCTCCCAGGAGCAGCAGACCTGGCTTGTAGCCAGTATTGTGGTGAGAGGGGCCTGGCTAGAGAAAAAGTGGGAAGTGACTAGACACAAGAGGAGGCCCTAGACACTCAGGATTGGAGACTCGCCCAGCCTGGGAGGAGCTGCTGCACAGTGATTGGTTCCCGCGTATTGACAGGAGAAACTTGGCCTGGTGGACAAAGTGCCACCTATTGGAAGAGAAGTTAATCAAACTCTAAGACGGCATTTATTAGGTTTTTTTTTTCCTTTTTCTTTTCTCTTTTTTTTTTTTGATTTGGGTTTTTCTTTCAGTTTCATTTTTTTTCTTTCTTGTTGTTTAATTAATTTTTTTTACAAAATATTTTTTAAAAATTTTTTTTCTACTAATTTTAATTTAAATTTTTTTAATTATTATTATTATTTTTTTTTTAATAATTATTATTTTTTTTAATTTTTTTTTCTTTTTTAGTTCCTATTTTTTTCTTCTTTAGTCTTTTTATTTCTCTTATCCCCCCTTTCCTTGAATTCTACCTGCCTACTCTCATTCTCTTTAGTGACTTCACCCCTTCCCTTCAAATACATTTCCTCCCAAACATCAAATTAATTTATACGAGTAAACAGTAACCCAGCAGTCAAACAGAACAAGAAGTAACATGAGCAGCTTCAAAAAACAAGGAAGAAAAGGACTACAAACAATGCAGGACAGCCTAAATATTCAGGAGGACCTAGAGTCATCAGAAAAATGGTCATATAAAGAACTCAAGGAACACCTTAGACAGATGGAATGGAACCTTAAGGAGGATACAAGACAGCAAATTCAAGCAGCGAAAGAACACATTGAGAATGAATTTCATAAACAGATAAAAGAAGAAGTTAAGCATCTCTATCAGGAGATAGAGATTATAAAAAATAATCAAACAATAATTCTAGAAATGAAGGAAACGATAAACCAAATTAAAAACTCAATTGAGAGTATCACTAACAGAGTGGAGCAAGTAGAAGCCAGAACGTCAGATAATGAAGACAAAATATACCATCTTGAAAAGAGTCTAGCCAACTCAGAAAGGCTGGTAAAAAATCACGAGACAAACATCCAAGAGTTATGGGATAACATGAAGAAACCAAACTTACGAGTCATCAGGATAGAAGAAGGTACAGAGATTCAAACCAAGGGAATGAGTAACCTGCTGGATGAAATAATTACAGAAAACTTTCCAGAAATAAAAAAGGAAACAGATATACAAATTGAAGATGCATACAGGACACCAAGCACACAAAATCACAGTAGACCAACGCCAAGACACATTGTTATGAAGATATCCAATATACAGAACAAAGAGAAAATATTAAAAGCTACAAGAGAAAGGAGACAGATTACGTTTAGGGGTAAACCAATACGGTTAACAACGGATTTTTCATCACAGACACTGAAAGCAAGAAGGTCATGGAACAATGTATTTCAAACACTGAAAGACAATGGATGCCAACCAAGAATCCTGTATCCAGCAAAATTAAGCTTCAGGTATGACAACGAAATAAAAATCTTTCATGATAAACAAAAGTTAAAAGAATTTGCAGCCAGAAAACCAGCATTGCAAAGCATTTTGAGCAAAACACTACACGAAGAAGAAATGAAAAACAATAACCAAAACCATCAGTGGGAAGTGCCTCAGTAAAGACAGAGGGCGAGGGGAAAGACAATCATGGTGAAACAAACTAAATTTTTTTTTTTTAAAAAAGGATAAACAATCAATCATGGATGGAAGTTCAAACCATATATCAATAGTAACTCTGAATGTTAATGGCTTAAACTCTCCAATAAAGCGACATAGGCTGGTATCATGGATTAAAAAAACAAATCCAACAATATGCTGCCTCCAGGAGACACATCTGATTGGAAAAGACATACACAGGCTGAAGGTGAAAGGATGGGAAAAAATATACCACACACACGGTCCTCGCAAGCAAGCAGGGGTGGCCATCCTCATATCGAATAAAATCGACTTCAAGACTAAGTTAATCAAAAGGGATAAAGAAGGTCATTATATACTGTTAAAAGGAACCATTCACCAACAAGACATAACAATTATCAATATTTACGCACCAAATAATGGTGCTGCGACATTCATAAAACAAATTCTTCTCAAATTCAAGAATCAAATAGACCACAACACAATAATTATGGGAGACTTCAACACACCTCTCTCACCATTGGACAGATCCTCCAAACAAAAGTTGAATAAAGAAACTATAGATCTCAATACCACAATCAATAACCTAGACTTAACTGACTTATATAGAATATATCAACCATCATCAAATGGCTATACTTTTCTCTCAGCAGCACATGGATCCTTCTCAAAAATAGACCATATATTATGCCATAGGGCAACCCTCAGTAAATATAAAGGGGTGGAGATAATACCATGCATTTTATCTGATCATAATGGAATGAAACTGGAAATCAATGATAAAAAAAGGAAGGAAAAATCCTACATCACATGGAAAATGAACAATACGTTACTGAATGATCAATGGGTTACAGAAGACATAAAGGAGGAAATCAAAAAATTCTTAGAGATAAACGAAAATACAGAAACAACATATCGGAATCTATGGGACACAATGAAAGCAGTTTTAAGAGGAAAATTCATCGCCTGGTGGTCATTCCTCAAAAAAAGAAAAATACAACAAATAAATGAGCTCACTCTTCATTTCAAAGCCCTAGAAAAGGAAGAGCAAAACAACAGCAAATGTAGCAGAAGGCAAGAAATAATTAAAATCAGAGCAGAAATCAATGAAATTGAAACAAAAGAAACTATTGAAAAAATTAACAAAACTAAAAGTTGGTTCTTCGAAAAAATAAATAAGATCAACAGACCTTTAGCCATGCTAACGAAGAGAAGGAGAGAGAACTCAAATTACTAACATACGGGATGAAAAAGGCAATATCACAACAGATGCTACAGAAATACAGAAGACAATTAGAAATTATTTTGAAAACCTATATTCCAATAAAATAGAGGATAGTGAAGACATCGATAAATTTCTTAAGTCATATGATTTGCCCAGGCTGAGTCAGGAGGATACACACAATCTGAACAGACCAATATCAATGGATGAAATTGAAGAAACCATCAAAAGACTACCAACCAAGAAAAGTCCAGGACCGGATGGGTATACAGCGGAGTTTTACAAAACCTTTAAAGAAGAATTAATACCAATACTTTTCAAGTTATTTCAGGAAATAGAAAAAGAGGGAGCTCTTCCAAATTCATTCTATGAGGCCAACATCACCCTGATTCCGAAACCAGACAAAGACACCTCAAAGAAAGAAAACTACAGACCAATATCTCTAATGAACCTAGATGCAAAAATCCTCAATAAAATTCTGGCGAATCGAATACAAAAACACATCAAAAAAATAGTGCACCATGATCAAGTAGGATTCATCCCTGTGATGCAAGGATGGTTCAACATACAGAAATCAATAAATGTTATTCACCACATCAATAGACTTAAAGATAAGAACCATATGATCATCTCGATAGATGCAGAGAAAGCATTCGACAAAGTACAGCATCCCTTTATGTTCAAAACATTAGAAAAACTAGGGATAACAGGAACTTACCATAACATTGTAAAAGCTATCTATGCCAAGCCTCAGGCTAGCATTGTTCTGAATGGACAAAAGTTGAAGGCATTCCCTCTAAAATCCGGAACAAGACAGGGATGCCCTTTATCTCCACTTCTATTCAATATAGTTCTCGAAACACTGGCCAGAGCAATTAGACAGACGAAAGAAATTAAAGGCATAAAAATTGGAAAAGAAGAACTTAAATTATCACTATTTGCAGATGACATGATTCTATACCTAGAAGACCCAAAAGGGTCTACAAAGAAACTACTAGAACTAATAAATGAATTCAGCAAAGTGGCAGGATATAAAATCAACACGCATAAATCAAAGGCATTTCTGTATATCAGCAACAAAACTTCTGAAATGGAAATGAGGAAAAACATTCCATTCACAATATCCTCAAAAAAAATAAAATACTTGGGAATCAACCTAACAAAAGAGGTGAAAGATTTATACAATGAAAACTACAGAACCCTAAAGAGAGAAGTAGAAGATCTTAGAAGATGGAAAAATATACCCTGTTCATGGATAGGCAGAACTAACATCATCAAAATGGCGATATTACCAAAAGTTCTCTATAGATTTAATGCAATGCCAATCAAAATCCCAACGGCATTTCTTGTAGAAATAGATAAAGCAATCGTGAAATTCATATGGAAAAATAAAAGACCCAGAATAGCAAAAGCAATTCTAAGCAGAAAGTGTGAATCAGGCGGTATAGCAATACCAGATTTCAAACTATATTACAGAGCAATAGTGACAAAAACAGCATGGTACTGGTACCAAAACAGACGGGTGGACCAATGGTATAAAATAGAGGACACAGAGACTAATCCACAAAGCTACAACTATCTTGTATTTGATAAAGGGGCTATAAGCATGCAATGGAGGAAGGATAGCATCTTCAACAAATGGTGTTGGGAAACTGGAAATCCATATGCAACAAAATGAAACTGAATCCCTTTCTCTCGCCATGCACAAAAGTTAACTCAAAATGGATCAAGGAGCTTGATATCAAATCAGAAACTCTGCGTCTGATAGAAGAAAAAGTTGGCTCCAATCTACAGATTGTGGGGTCGGGCTCCAAATTCCTTAATAGGACACCCATAGCACAAGAGTTAACAACTAGAATCAACAAATGGGACTTAATAAACTTAAAAGTTTTTTCTCAGCAAAAGAAACAATAAGAGAGGTAAATAGGGAGCCTACATCCTGGGAACAAATTTTTACTCCTCACACCTCAGATAGAGCCCTAATATTTAGAGTATACAAAGAACTCAAAAAATTAGACAATAAGATAACAAATAACCCAATCAACAAATGGGCCAAGGACCTGAACAGACACTTCTCAGAGGAGGATATACAATCAATCAACAAGTACGTGAAAAAATGCTCTCCATCTCTAGCAGTCAGAGAAATGCAAATCAAAACCACACTAAGATACCATCTCACCCCAGTAAGATTGGCAGCCACTATGAAGTCAAACAACAACAAGTGCTGGCGAGGATGTGGAGAAAAGGGTACACTTGTACATTGCTGGTGGGACTTCAAATTGGTGCGGCCAATTTGGAAAGCAGTTTGGAGATTCCTGGGAAAGCTGGGAATGGAACCACCATTTGACCCAGCTATTGCCCTTCTCGGACTATTCCCTGAAGACCTTAAAAAAGCATGCTACAGGGATACTGCCACATCGATGTTCATAGCAGCACAATTCACAATAGCTAGACTGTGGAACCAACCCAGATGCCCTTCAATAGATGAATGGATAAAAAAATGTGGCATCTATACACAATGGAGTACTATGCAGCAATAAAAAAATGACAAAATCATAGAATTTTCAGGGAAATGGATGGCACTAGAGCAGATTATGCTTAGTGAAGCTAGCCAATCCCTAAAAAACAAATACCAAATGTCTTCTTTGATATAATGAGAGCAACTATGAACAGAGTAGGGAGGAAGAGCAGGAAGAAAAGAATAACTTTAAACAGAGACATGAGGTGGGAGGGAAAGGGAGAGAAAAGGGAAATTGCATGGAAATGGAGGGAGACCCTCATTGCTATACAAAATTACATATAAGAGGTTGTGAGGGGAATGGGAAAATAAACAAGGAGAGAAATGAACTACAGTAGATGGGGTAGAGAGAGAAGTTGGGAGGGGAGGGGAGGGGAGATAGTAGGGGATAGGAAAGGTAGCAGAATACAACAATTACTAATAGGGCATTATGTAAAATTGTGGATGTGTAACCGACGTGATTCTGCAATCTGCATTGGGGGTAAAATTGGGGGTTCATAACCCACTTCAATCTAATGTATGAAATATGATATGTCAAGAGCTTTGTAATGTTGTGAACAACCAATAAAAAATTAAAAAAAAAAGAGCAAGGCATGCTTGTGATGACTTTGTAACAGACTAATTTGTTAAAGCCGTTCCCTGGTTCCAACCTGGAGAGTAATCAGTAATCTGGGACACTTTTGCCCCTCCCCCCCTTTTGGTTGGGGTGGGGAGTGTGGGGGGGTTTATTTTTTAGTCTTTTTTTTTAATTAACTGATGGACAGCCCTTAGGAGAGGAGGACAAATTGATTCCACATTCCACTTCCTAGATCTAGTTTAGAAAATGTGTTCCCCACCTGGTGCTCTTAGGAAGGAGTATAGTAAATTCCTCATTTAATAATATACTCCTTTTTGAAAGTTGCCTTTTCTCTCCACCCTTGAGTAGATTCAGTATTTGATGAAATTCATGAAAATGGGTGGCAGCTGTCTTGCCCCTCCTCTTTTCTAGGATGCACTCTATATGTGACTGTGACTTTCAAGGAAATTTGTTTGCCATTTGCTGTTTTTTTTGGGGGGGGAGGGTTCATTTCTAACTTTTTTCATTGATAAATGAAGAAAAGTATTGTACCTTTTGAAATATACCAAATGAATTTAGTTTGTAATTAAAAAACATTTTTCCCCTGTCAGTCATTGTTTTATATACTTAGCATAGATTTGCAACTCACTGAGTGGTGGTCCTAGAACACAGCTGAAGACCTGACACACAGAAGAACTATGAGGGGTGGTGCTAGAAGACAGATACCTGCAGGATGATTGGCATCCTTTCAGGTTTGATGCTTCATGAAGGAGCTGGTGGTAGATGGGGTGGGAGAACATTTACCAACAAGGGGATTGACCAGTTGGGAATCCCCTTATTTCTGTTTTGCATATGAGGCCCCCCTAGCCCACTGATATTCTTTAATGAAAATCATGGCGAGAGTCTTGATTGTGGAGACTCTTCATAAGTGTTAATAGGGATTTTTTCGAGCTTATTTGGTTGCAGTTTCCAGTTTTTAAAAATGTTTAGATAATCTTTTTCCACCTTCCCCAAATCCTAAAACTTGTAGATTCATTAGTGTTGAACCAATGCTTTTTCCTGTCTCAATTCTTTGTATATGCATTCTTTTCAGATGTATTAAACAAACAAAAACCCTTAAAAAAAGATAAATTCCTCAAAACAACTGAAGAATAGATACTAAGTATTCATAAATTTAGACATAAAATAATTTGTAGGATTGTTTATTCTTATGTATTTATTTATGTAGTGGGGTTTGGACAGTCTCCTGATTATTACTTTCAACATCATAAGCTGATTTTAGGGCCTGGTGGTTAAGGCCTTATCTTTGAAAAGGGTTACCAGCAGGTAACACCTGAGTGTGTCATCATCAGTGAAGATGTTCCCTCGACAACACAATAAGTGAGGGAGGACAATTAAAGGGACATTTATTTAAAGAATTCAATAGAGACAGTTAAAGTTAGGCAATGTTCAGGAAGACTGTACACCTCACATACTCACCAATGAGGAATAAGGGGAAAGACCTTGTGAACTAGAGAAAGAAATTCTCATTGTTTCTGCCTCTTCACCTAGACAGTGAATCTTACAATATTATCAGTAAAAGCCTCATTTAATACTATATATTTTGTCTCTTATGAGTACTTGAGTTCGTTTCTCACACTCTCCTATGGAAAACATTGTCAAATTTTCAATCTCTTTATACAGAGTTGTAAACAAAATACCTTATAAGTAAATACTCAAGAAAATTGATTCAACTTTAACTCAAACATGAGAGAAAAGTTATCTTCCTGTTTACAAAAGCCAGTTCTTCCTTAAATACTGGGAATGTTTGTTCCAATGGCATTTTACTTCTTTCATACTGATGAGAAAATGATCTGAAATGGCTTTTTAGAAAGTCCATATCAAATCGAGGCATGGTGGTGCATGTCTATAATTCTGGTGTCTTGAAAGGCTAAGGTAGGATAATCATGTTATTAAAGCCAACTTCAGCTACTTAGAAAATTAGTCAAACATTCTGTCTATATTAAAACTGTCTGAGGATGTTACTTAGTGGTTAATACCTCTGGGTTCAATTGCTGGAACCACAAAAAATGCACCATGAAGCTTATAAAATGATAATGCTTGGCTGGGTTTGTAGCTCAGTGGCAGAGTGTCACATCTTATGAATAAATACTAAATATCATTCCAAGTAAACTTTACTGCATGAAATAACCACACAGAGACAGAGAAATATTTTTGGGGGGTCCTGTGATGACTCCTCTGACCTAAGATGGTCTGTGGAAATAAAGAAAGGAGCATGTGCTGAACTCTTTTACTGGGAAGAAGCCATTGAAATGAGGGAAGGGGTAGTATTACAAAGAAACAGGTGAGTGTAACTCAATATCATGGCTTATGACAACACATGTAGACCTGCCATGCTATCTGAGCTGGGAGAACTCCCAAATCACCAAGAGATGTAGTTACTGCTCAGAGCCTTGTGCTTCAGGGATGGAATATGTGGTCACTCAAAGTGGCTTTCAACTTATCCCCCCTTTCTTAATATAAATTAAAAAGTCAACTGTTGAATTATATCTTTCAGTCACTGGATTTTTGATCCAACATCATGATGACCTACTGTTGAAACATGAAAGGAATTAATAGCAAATATAACATTTCAAGAACATAATCAACTTGGAAGATCCAGGGTATTATTATTATTCTGCCAAACACTCATCAGAAGATTATTTATTTTTTTCCCAATTTTATTGTGAAGTATTGCATTTGGCCATAGTAAAAATGGACATTTTTATTTAGCATGCCATTAATTACTTTGTACAAGCCATAGAGCAGAGAGCTCATTCACATTACTTATCACAGTGGTTTCTACAGTATCTTAACTTAATTTGAATCTTTCCATCATAACTATCTGACTATGAAGAATCTTGGAAGTAATTTGAGTCAAATATTAAGAAAATTCACTTTTTCTAAGTTTTAAAACATAGCCTCAAAAGCTGTATTGTAATGGCAAGGAATAGTATGTATAAATACTTAACTTCAAGAATTATGAGATCAGATTCAGAGTTTGCCTGGGTCTTGTTTATTAGCATGCACCTCTTTCAAAGCCTGAACATTAACTTCAGCATAGTATAGCTCTGAAATATTAGCTGGCAATAACTAGTGGTAAAATAAGGCAAGTTGTATTTTACAGGCTACAGGATACCCATCATCCTTTCTCTTAATTTTCACATTTAAGGAATTTATTTGTTCTGTTAGTAATATAAAAGTTCTGAAGGTAGAAGTCAAAAAACAAAACATCTTTTTTTGGTGCCATTTTGCTGCAGGTGATGGTATTACCAATAAATTCCAGCATCATAGCATCCTTGTATAAGTCATCTTTTTCAATTCTGGGAGACCAGTCGAATATATACCCAGTATTTCTAGACACCATATATCATACTGGCAAGACATTTGCAAAATCTATTCACTGAGGAATGGTGCCAATTTCAATTGTAGAATTATTAGTGCAACAATACTTTGGTGGATATTTTATGAAAATAATTGGCTTGTATAAGAAAGTACTATTTCAATAATCTTTCTATTTTGACTTTTTTTTCAGATACTTAGTCTTAATTTCTAAGAACAAGCAAAATTAGCTGTCTTAGATTTCTTATATGTTATCTTTTTCTCAAAAGATACTCCTAGACATCCTGTTCATAATAGAATCAATATATACAAATAACTGACCATTAGAGTCAGTACAATTAATCTAGTAATGTGGGAGGGCTTTGAATACACTCTGCAATGCATATTAAAGGTGAACCTGAGAAATAAGTCCATCGAACTTGTTCATAATTTTTACTTTCTTGACCAATCCATGAAGCTGCATGTCTATAAACTCTTCATTTGGGAGATTCAATTTTCTGTGTCAGGTTTTTCAGTCATTTTCACAATTAGTGGGTCAAACTCTACCTTTTGAAATCTGATTAATTTACAGATTCATCTTCAGTACAGTAAGACTCTCAGAATCACAAATAAAATTTTTTGTAATATTTGTAAGATTTAGTGTGTCCTATAGGATTCTGTTTTCCCCCCTTTTCCTCACTTAACAAAATTGAGAAAAGGCCTGGGGTCATCCATAGTATCAATAGTTTATGTATAGATCATAGTACATATATTTAAATAATAAGAAAAGATTTACCATCTGTAGTTGATCCTGGATTTTGACAAAAGTTATTTAAATGGACCATGACAAATAGATATTTAGGTTTTACTAAATGTATAACTTTATTTTGACTTTAACAGAATTATCTGAAGTAAATAATATAATAAGTTGTATATATAAATGTGTATTTTGAAATTAGCTCTAGATTAACTGAAATAATTATCTTAATTTGAAATGTTGATTATGACCGAGTTTTTAACTTAGAAGCAGTGGTCTTTGTTAGGGGCATGAAAAATTTTATAAACATCTATCCAAAAGAGAAAGTACATATTTTAAATAAACCTAGATTATATATATATATATATATAATATATATATATATATATATTATATATATATATATTGATAATAAATTGATATAACTAATAAAAAATATTTAGAAAAATGGATAATCTTTTGACTACCGATCTATGAAACACTGTCATTATTATTATGAAACTTAGTAAGTAGGGGGTGTTAATATTTCAAATATCAATGGGTAAAAAGAAGGTGATAGTATTTTTTTAGACACTGATTTAATTAGTATTTTATGGCATTGAAATACCAATACCTTGAGGGATCCTGGTTAAAGCAATTTTATTTATAATTAAACAGTTATATATGCATGTTATATAACTATATTTAATGTAGCAAAATTAGTTTCAATAATTGTGCAGAATTTGTGTCCTTACCAATTTTAAAAATATCAAGTATTCAGTAGATTATATCATACTACTAAGGTTGAGAAAATATTCACCATGTTAGACTTCTTATTGAGATTAGCTATCTGCTGTTGAGCTGATTTATTATTGGCTGTCTGTTTAATATCTTAGTGGTAACTATTTTTAGTCTTATTTTTTTTTCAGTGAAAAACTGTTGACAGGGTTTTGAAATAAGGCCCTGTTTCAATGTTTAGAGGTCTCTAAAATTTTTTTCTACCTTAGAAGAGAGTAAAATTGTTAACTAGGAAGCCTACTTTTTGGCATATGATAAGCATTTAAATTCTTTTTTCTGTTTGTTTAGACTTCATTTAATTATTTTGTAATATTGAATATTGATGAGAATTATGTTAACCTGTGTAAATGTCTTGGAATGTCTAGGGCTTACTGGGTGGTAAATTCATCTTTTGAAAATGGGTGACCCCATTGAAAGTTAAAGATGTTTATTGTCTCTTTAAGTCTGTCTATGAAAACAGTAAATTTTTTCTAAAGGGTTAATAACTTATTTTTTAGGCTTTTTCTATTTAATACTAATATGTCCAAGGGAACTCTCTGTTCTCCAGACTGTCAGACTTGTCCTTATTGTGTGTTACTGGGCCATGGTTAAGATAAATGTTTTTAAAACTGTTTTATATAGTTTAAAGTTTAGATAAGTAATAGAATAAAATCTATTTAGATAATATTAGACATCTGACATAAATTTTGCAAGATACAATATATGAGTTTGGTTTTTTTAAGAGGGAGAGAGAGCAATTTTAATATTTATTTTTTAGTTTTTGGTGGACACAGCATCCTTATTTTATTTTTATGTGGTGCTGAGGTTGGAACCCAGAGCCCCATGCATGCCAGGTGAATGCACTAACACTTGAGGCACATCCCCAGCCCAAAGTTTGCATTTTTTTAGTCTCTTTTAATTTATTTTGGTTAATATTAAGTTTGAGAGGTTTCCTTCAATTTTAGTTTTCAGTAGGCAATTTCCTAAGGCCTTCTCTGTTAATAGTAATTGAAGCTAGTTATGAAAATGAGACATCTTTTATTAATCATTGTAATTTTTTAGTATATATAATAGTTGATTTATTTTGATATTATGTGTAATGTGACAATTTAAAAGAAATCCTCAATCTCTTTCTGAGAGAAGATTTCAAAATATTTTTGTCTCTTAGAATATTATCCTTTGAATATGTGTCTCTTAATTGTCTCTGAGAAAATATGATTAAGGCCACTTCCCTAGTGTAGGAAGCAGTATGTATTTACATATTACCATATTCTTTTATGGATAATAGGTCCTGTCAGAGAACTTATATAATACTAATGAATTTCCAACAAAGTATGCAATATTTATTGATTAAAACTAACTTAGGACTTTAATTTGGAGAGCATCAGTCCTAATATAATGTTCTCGCATATCTTACAATATACAAAAAAACAGAGGAAATATGCAAGAATCAGCAGTGACTTGAATTAATCAAATTTAGTCTTCAAGGAGAATTGTCAAAATTGGAATCTAAGTCAGTCATTTACTATATTTAGTGTTTAATCAAGGATGTGAATTTATTTATTAAAATTAACCCCTGTCTTAAACAGTAAGAATCATTAGGCAATAAAGACCTTCCTTAAAGAAAATAAACTTAACATTTTAATTGGTCTTTATTATGTAAAAATATGGAAAAAATCTTAGCTCATATCAGCATAATATAATCAGGGAAATAACCTGAAATATCCTTGAATTAATCAGTTTATATTTTTCTAATCAGCCCAATTATATGCTAATATGTTTCTCAATTGTTTTATCTTTCTACATGATCTGCAGAGAGAAAGATATATATTTTTCTAATTAGGAAAATAATTTTATTATTAAAATTTAGAATATAAAAATCTTGTTTTAATCAAAGATGATTTCTTTCTTTTTAGAACCTCCAATGTCTGTTTCCACTCTGTGGAAGTCTCTTCTTTTTCTTTTAGAATTCTTACTGGTAATTCTCTGAAATGATTTGTGAAAATCTTAGAATCTAAACAAATTTTTGTACATTGATAAAAAGAAATAAAATATAGTTAAATTTAAATTAAAATATAGTTAAAGTGCTTAGACATTTTTAGGCATAATTACATTTGTTTTTCATCTTATAAAGTTTGTACAATAATTTGAGATTTAAAAATCACTTGATTATCTCTTGAAAGTAAGTTTATAGTAAAATATATTTATCTTAAATATTTCTGATTATAGAAAGAGAAACTCAGATAGATGTATACATACAACATCAGGTATATATATATATATACACACATATATAGACATATAAATGTATCTATCTATATATAGATAGATACATTTATATGTTTATACACATATATATACACATATAAATGTATATAGAGACATATAAATATGTATATAGACATACATATTAATATGTTTTCTGTTGAATGAAAATGAGTAGATAAATATATATTAACTGAGTAATTAGGCATGTATGAAAATTATTTTGTGGATTAGCAACTATTTGTTATCCAAATACCTAGAAAAATATGTATTGAGAATAAGGGCATAACTTATAATTGTATTAACTTTTTTTAACCACGTGTTTCTTAAGACATTTGAGTCCATTTCAATTTTAGTTGGATTAGTAGTGCACTTTTTTATATTTGTGAAGTTACATAATAAGATCTTTGTGTTTACAATTACTTATTTCTTCTAATTATATAGTCAGTGATGAGAATAGAATATTTTTGCTCATCTCAGGGCCATTGCTGGCTTTGTTTCTTGTGGTGAACAAATGCATTCTTTTAACCTCAAAAGTTGAAAGTAAAATACAAAGAAGCATATGTTTGATAACTCTCATTAATAGAAAATTATTTAGTAACACAACCATATAGAGTAAAATGAAATATCCTAAAGGAAGCTGTTGAGGGTTTAAAAAAATCACGTTGTTTAGTCTTGAGAGCAAGTCAGGCTTAGAGCTGCAATGTAGAAACCTGTGGAATTAGATTTTGCCTAAAAAAAGACACATTTTGTTAGCAATTACAGGTGGGAATTCATAAAATGTAGGCTGTGTATAGTTGCAGTAGCAGATCTGTGTGAGACTGAAAGTACAGGTTAGTGACTGTAGGCAAGATCAGATGTCCTGGTTGAGTGACAGGGGAAGGACCAATGGAAAGCCCACAAAAATGTGGAAGGAGGGACCAGGAAGATGCTGTTACTGTGGTGATGGAAACAGCTTGGAGTTGGTTGCCCATTGTCTGGGGGAAAAGGCTCCCAGAGTTGGTTTCATTCCATTTGATTTGTTTGTATTTATCTAACCAGTGTTCAGTAGCTTGTTTGTCTTTACCACCTGTGCTTGCAGTGTGTGTTCTCTTGTTCTTTGTATTTTTGCTTGCAGCACGTGGGCACTTTAAACGTGAGTTTTAATAGAAGATGCCAGTGTTACTGTCAGATCTTAGGGCAGTTTGCATTTGGCATCCAGGCCAGGTTGTTTAATGGTTAAAAGCACTGCTGGTGGTGGGTCTAGTTACAGACCCCATACAAAAAGCAGCTAAAGTCTTTTGTCCACAGAGGCTGAGTTAAAGCCATTCTGATAGGGTAGGACAAGAATGTGGTAAAAAGGCTTAATATAAATTGTTAGTACACCTTTATAAAACATCAAAAAATATCTAAAAAAACATAAGTTTTCTCTCTAGAAGTAGAAAATCTTTCTTATCATCTCACCATAAATAATAATAATAATAATCATATTCATAATAATAATCATATTCATAATAATAATAATATTCATAATAATAATTATTTTTCTTACACTCTCAAGCACAGATTTGTAGCATATAAACCCCCCAAAAATATTTACCTATATTTTTAAATATAAATATTCACAAAAACAGTCCAAAAAGGTCCATAAAAGTGATTATCTCATATTAGAGGACTGAACTGAACATATCCCATCAATAATTTTAATAATTCTTTAAATTTATTTAGGTTCTCTAAAATTGCATTTTTTATCTTTCTAAAGATTAAATATTCTCAGATATGTAAAAAAGTTTATCATCACAGATTTTTCTTCTAATTCACTTACTTTCTACAATTCTGTCCAAAATACTCTGAAATCTTAAGTGTGCTTAACTTCTGGAGAGATATCAAACTCATTAAATTCTAAAATTTACCCTGGAGACCCAGTATGGGCCACCAATTGTCAAGTGTAAGAACTAAACATTCAAGGTGACTCCAGGTGAACTGGGCTGCATGAAATAACCACACAGAGACAGAGATATACATTTTTGTTTGCATCCTGTGATAGCTCCTCTGACCTATGGGGGTCCATGGATAGAGATAGAGGAGTATGTGATGAATCCTTTTATTGGGAAAAAGCCATTCAAATGAAGAGGAATAGAGTTACAAAGAATAGCTGAGTGTAGCTCAATGCCCTTGGTTATGACTACACCTGAAGACCAGCCTTACTGTCAGAGCTGAGAAAAGGCCGACTCAACAAGAAATGTATTGACTGGTCAGAGCCTTGTGCTTCAGTAATGGAAGGCGTGGTCGTTCAGAGAACTTCCTCACAGTAGAATGCTTATGTCACATGTGTGGGGCACTGGGTTCCATCCTAAGCACCACATAAACATAAATAAACAAAATAAAAGTATTGTGTCCATTTACAAATAAAAATATTTTAAAATTGTTTTTCTTCTAGATACTTGATAAGATTTGATGGGTATTCAGCAGGATAATTCATGTAAGTAACAGTGCTCAAACACATTGAATAGAGTTGTGTCTAATAATTATAAACAGAGCTTTTGATGAAAAGAGTAATTGATATTTGGTATTGGGGCAGCCCCACATTTTTTTCTCCATTTTTTGAATAACATAACGCTTCCACTTGTGAGCGATCAATTTCTGGACTTTAGTAGTAATTGACACTGTCAACCAGAAGTATGGATCAGGGACTGTGAATCAATTCTGACCACCTCAGTTCCTCTTTATTCTCCCAATAGGTGGACACAACCATGGCTAATTATGAGCTTCCCCTACATTAGTTAGCCAAAGTTAACAACAATGATGTTTTCTTTTACAGAGACTAAAATGAGAAGGAGAGAGTACTCTTGGGCTGAAATCCAAGGATCTCACATCATCAGCTCTTGACTAAGCTACAATCTACAGAAGCTACAGAATTACATGACAAACATAAAATTTCTAATATTGAATATATACATGTTTAGAACTACATCCTCACAACTAACTCTATTTGAAGCCTCCAGCACATCTTAGTTCACAGTGGTCACATTCCATTTTGTGAATTATGGCTCCTATGAGATTGGGGAGTCAAAGAACCTGGATCAATGCATTTAGTACAAGAGGTGTGGGAATACACTTTTAAATCAATATTTCTCTATATAACTAAACAGCAGAAGTGGCAGTGCCCTCAGGAAAAGCAGAAAGATCAAAGAAAGCAGGGTCAAAAAGGAGATGATTGTTTACCACCTGATCCTGGACACAAATTTATTTCCATTTCAGATGTCAGACAGCATAGAAGAGAGTCGCAGTAGTTGGAGACCACATGCCAATATATCTCTCCACAGCCTTGACTCTAGAACTCAAATGCATTAAAGAAAAAGATCTTATTTTGCAACTTATCCCTTGACCTAATGCCAAAACTGCAATGTTTGTTTTCTTCTTTGGAGTAAGGTACTGTGAAAGTTTTAGAACAAATCTGATGTATAGAAGTCTGCATACCATTTCAATGGAGGTCCAGAATTAAGAAAGAAAAAAAGAAAATCAGTTGCCAATAAGGCAAATGCTGTTTTTGTTGAGAGCCACAGCCAAATGGGGCCCCAGCAAACTTCCAGCTGCCAGCAAACTTCAGACTGCCAGCTGATGACTCAGTGATTGTCTGGAGTCGGGGGTCTGTCTGTGTGTTTCCACAGGAAGAACAGCAGCCGATTTGGATTCCAGAGAGATTAACCAAGGTCCTGACCCAGTGATTGTCTGGAGTTGGGGGCCTGTTTGTGTTTCCACAGGGAGAACAGCAGCCGATTTGGATTCCAGAGAGATTAACTAAATCGATTTCTACAGACCAAAAAGAAGATGATTTGGATCAAATCCATAACAGCTGATATCCAAAACTCCAGTTTGGCTATTCTTACATTTGCAACAGAACCAGGATGCTTTTTTCAATATCTATTTTATTATTGCCCTCTCCCATATCATGAAGTTCTAGGTTTGTTTTTTTGAGCTCATACAGACCTAGGTTAATATTTTGCTGATCAGTTCTATTTTTTTGACTATAGAGTTTTTAAACATTGCAATGGAGATTTCACCTGTAAAAAGTTATAAGGCCTTTACTATTATGTTATGTGTTGTATGTATTATATTATGTGTGCACACTTGTGTTTTGTGTTATATGTTTGAATGTACATATGTCCATATATCATATATGATGAGCGCTCATGAAAAAATGGATCCAAATTTTTTTATTCACGTGATTTAAATGGTTTAATTTAAATTGGGTAAATAACTGTTAAGGATTGTTTTAATATGTAAACAAAAAAGGAGGTTAACGGATCTGTTTGTTTACTTTCACCTTTCCTTTTCATTATATTTAATAATTCTCTTCAAGATAATGTAAATTGTTAAGAAAATTGTTTTCTTTTAGTGCCTTCTGGAATGTTACATAATTTTTTCTTTAGCCATTATTGCCAGAATTCCCATCTTCATCCCAGTGCCGATGAATACAAAGATAAAACTAATCTACAGCTTCTGCAATAGCCATCACTGAACTGCTTGCAGAACTTGCCTAGACTATGTGCAGAACTTGCAGTACTTGCCTAGACTTGCCTAGACTATGCATTGTGAACTATCTGTTGGTGCAGCGACTTGTGGTAGTGTTGGGGTATTTTTGCTGATGATGTCATCGGTGGTACAATTTTTCCAACAAGAGCTGCTTGTCATGACAAAGATCTCTCCACAGGTGTGGCTGTATACTGGACCAGTAGTCAATGACGGGTAAGATCCAATTACAATGGTACCAACCTAATGGGTAAGGACCATATGTAGTATTGGACAACCTAAGGCAGGCACGGTCCCTAAGCCACATGCTTGTTGTTTAAACAGAGAGGGGGAGATGTTGAGAGCCACAGCCAAAGGGGCCCCAGCAAACTTCCAGCTGCCAGCAAACTTCCAGCTGCCGGCTGATGATTGGTTCACAGTGGCCCCAGCAAAATCTAGCTGATTGGCTCCTCTGCGGTGATGTTAATTGGGCTGTTTCCCTGCCCTTTCACACCACGGAGCTGCTCATTGGGGGACTTCTTTGGCTCCGCCCACATGACCCAGCCAATCGGCCTCAAGAACAGGAGGATTGTGGGAGGTGGTGAGGCTTGTGTGGGTGAGAGGCTTGTGGAAGCCGGTGGTGGCAGTTGGGCTCTGAGGGTTTTTTCCTGAGGAGCTGTTTTGTTTGGTGTTTGTAGTTCTAAAAATAAAGTTCGTTTCTTTTGACAAGTGGCTCCTGAATTGTGCCCAGCCAGACTGTGGCATTAGAGAGAGAGAGAGAGAGAGAGAGAGAGAGAGAGAGAGAGAGAGAGAATTTTTAATATTTATTTTTTAGTTCTCGGCGGACACAACATCATTGTTGGTATGTGGTGCTGAGGATCAAACCAGGGCCGCACACATGACAGGCGAGCGCACCACCGCTTGAGCCATATCCCCAGCCCCACATAACAACTAAGATGTTGTGTCCGCCAAGAACTAAAAAATAAATATTAAAAATTCTCTCTCTCTCTCTCTCTCTCCCCCTCTCTGTTTAAAGGCAAATGCTGTTTTTCAGGGATATTCTCACAACATGTTATAGAAATCTGGTTTCCACTTATAATTCATGTATGAATCACTGAACAACTTATTAAATCATGATTAGTCTGGTTTATCTATTCATGAAGATTTATCTTATTCATGAAGGTGGAAAGAGTTACCTGAAGACTGCTGAACTTAAGAAGGTGAGCTATCATTATAACATGGAGCACTTTGATTCATCTGCTCCTCTAGTGTGGGCTTATTTTTTTGGACATAGTAGATTTTTAAAAGCAAAAGGAAAAGAATCAAGGTCTTCAGAGTTTAGTTAGCAGACTAAGCACTTTCATAGTTTAAGTCCCTATAACTAATAGAAAATAAAGAAATGTGAGGAATTGTGGTGCTGAGGATCAAACCCAGTGCCTCACAGGTGCTAGGTAAGCACTCTGCCACTGAGTTACAACCTTAGTCATGAAAATCTCAAGGTTTAGATAAGTATGTAAGCCTAGATATACTGGCCATTTGAATTTCTATTACTTGTGAGTCATTATGATGAAACAATTCTGTAAGATGATTTAATTATGTAAGATAATATGCTCATGTTATAAATCATAATAATAAAAAAGTAATACTATAACACTTTGATTAAGTTTTAATTCAAATAAATGTTGTAGCATATTGGAAATAAATACCTATGTGCTGGATATGATGTAGTAATAGACTTGAAAATGCCTTCCTACAGCACCTACCCAGTAGCCTTCTCTGCTTCCTCTCTACCCAGATTTGGAGCTGAGGCTTCCAGGATGAGGTTATGTGGGACCAATAGCCGTAGCTCATCTCAGTAAACTGGTAATCTTGGTGTTACAGCTGAAGTTTGAGAGTACCTGTCTTACTGTAGCCAAAGAGGGGGTCCCCAGTGGAAAAGAGAAAACTTTTTTTTCCTTCTCAGTTATAAACAAGCTCCATCTGGATAAAAATTTTGATTGTACTTCTCATTTTCCAAGGTAAGTGACCCCAGGTTTTTTATGTGGAAACTAATTGTAACAAACCAGTTGATGACATCCCATGTTTCTCCGAAAACAGCTCAGAGTAAGACACCCATTATCAATTTATATACCTCACAGTGAGGTTAAAATTCTAAATGCTTTGGTTGTGAGAAGGAAACATGGAGACTGAATTGGGACAACTCTTTCTAGAATGAAATGAAGGGAGTTAATAGGTAGGAGAAAAGACAGAGGAAAGAAAATTAAGAAGAAAGAAAGGAGTTCATCACTGATGGGATTTTGATAATTGGGTATGAAGACAGGGTAAAGAGGCCACCTGCCTGTGAGGGAGCCAGGTTTCTCTGCACTGAGGTGATTGTAACTTCCCTCAATAACTGGCTCCTCAGTTAATCTCCCATTTTAGTCCATTTCTTCACTTCTCTCATTCAAGTAAAGCTTGAATTTTCAGATTTGTTCTCTTTATTTTACACAAATCCATCACAAAAGCTACATAGGCCATGGTGTCATGTAATTATAATTCTTGATATAATCTTCAGTTTTGTCATTCTAATGAATTTAAACTGTGTCTTGTATTTTTTTTTCTTTTAGTGTAAATAGTAAAAATGTTAAAACTTCACCTTTGCCTGACATTTTACTTATATTGGATTGTCTTCTCAGAAAATAGATCAGGAAAGTTAAATGAAAAAATAATACTGCCCATTATATTGTTTTCAATAATTAATAATAGGTATGCATATAATACATACAATAATGTCTTCCTATATACAAGGCTGAATTTAAATATTCTTTTACCAGGCTTGGTTTCACCACATTAGGAAAACTTTGCCTTTATAAAAGCTGCTATTTGTACTCAAATGTAATCACCTTAAAAGAAAAGTAAATGCACCCAAGAACCTGCCAATCATGATTCAATGTGGACTCATTCATTTATGGGATTGATGCCATCTACTGTCACTTGGACAGTAGGATGAGTGGATTCAGAGTCAGAGGGCAGGTCTTTTCCAACCAGAGGCTCTTGGATGAGAACTGTTCTGTCCAATATACAACAAGTGGGAAAGGTGTGGTTTCCACTGTAAGATCCAGTTTTCATCTCTGGAGATTACCATTATTTGGGATCCATTCCTAGGCTTCCTCATTGATGCTCAGGACATCCAAATTCTGCTGTGATACAGATGATAAAAAAAAACTATAAGGAGAATGCAAGACACCATGAAAAACCAGAGAATAGTGGCTGTGCAGATTTTTGAGACTGCACCTGCAGATTGGAATTGGAGACAAATTAGAAGAAATTTCAAATCGCAAATGCTATGGCTGGTTTTTGTAGATGGGAACTTCCCAGCAAAGTTTCTACTGTCTGCAAAAATGAATCTTTTTGTGGAGCAGTTTATTTCTAAGTCTCCGTTGGCCCATCAAGTGGAAAATATATCAGCAGCTAAAATTTTGGAAATTCTGTTCTCTCCATTTATGGTATCTTCAATCATGGCCCAAAGCCCATGTGGATATTTTTGTCCTGGCATCTTGGCATCTCCTCAGATTGTGTGGTAACGATTGCTGTGATTATCAGGAGAGAATTTCAAATACAAGTGATTTTTTTCTCTTCATAAAGTGTTTCTGGTATATAGGTGAGAAGCAGGACCTCAAATTCAGAGTTCTGGAACTTATCTTTAGTTTTTTGTTGTGGTCTCAGAATATATACTATATTTTCATTTTCTTGTTCAAATTCTCAATGCCAACTTTATTACTCCACAATAAAATAAACTATTCCTCATAGTATATTTCAAATAGATGCAGTATTTTGTAATTATTTTTCTCCTATATTAGATGCACTCTATATGAGAATTTTTTGTTCTTCATTTGGTATTGTATATGAGAGAAAAAAAAAGAAGATTCACTTGACCCTTTGTAAAACAATGCTCATTCCTGGCCCCTCTTTTTCTTCCTTAGATACAGATACCTTATTGGAAAGTCTTTAATTTTGGATTACCCACTGTAAACTTGACAAGATAATGTGTCCTCGTGTCACTTTCATACCTTCTCTTGGCTCAGGAGTTTGGGAGGTATCCACAGTTCTCATGTCTACATACTTTGGAGGGCTGGCTCATTTGAGTCTCTGTGTCCTCTCTTGCCAAGAGAAAAAGTCTGAAATATTGTGTGAAGGATATCAAAGGAGCAGTTATATACCCTGCTGTTGAAAGAAATCTGGTACATCCTTCATTTCAAGACAATTTATTTCTTTTCTTAACTACTGACAATACTGCTACATAAAAAATGGGCATTCAGTTATTTCTTTAACTTCCTCATTCTAACCCCTCGAAATTATACCTAGAATCAATTTAACCATGTAATATGTTAGTTGTGTTTTAAATGGTTTAGAGTTTAACTATTTTCAAAAATGCATTTCCTAAACTTGCATTCTCACCAACAGTGTACAAGGGTTTTCTTTTTTCTATATCCACAATTTCTTGAGTCTTTGTTATTATAAGCTTATTAACAAAAGCTGTTCTCGACTTCTCCTGGAGGAAGAAGGGGACCCAAGCGGTGGAATCCGTGGAAGCACGGTTTTTTCCCCTTTTTATAGTTTTGGTGATGAAATGTAGGTGGGAAGGGTTAGGACACAGGTGGGCCAAACGGGAAGGAAGGACTTTTGGGATGGGCTTATCACTTCTCTGGGATCGGCTATCTCCAAATCTGTTGGGGGCTGTTTCCTGGGCTCCATTAACATTTCTTTGAGGTGGACTTTGGCCTAGGGCCTTTTTGGGACTTCATTAACATTTCATGAGTTGTCCTGTTTTCCCTGAGTCATTCTCAGCATGGCCTCCATTTTAGATTTCACTCGGTATTAGACCCGATTTACCTAACTTCACTGACTACCTAATTTTATATCTGGCTTCACTACTACTGAGTCTCAAAGGAGAAGCATGTAAATGGACAGGTGGCACATATTTGTGACTATTGAGACATGCAGGAGTATAATGGTCCACTTCATGCTTCTGCCATCGAGGCTTATTTTTAAATGGACATTTTTTTTTATCCCTAATCTTGGAGGAAACAGGATTGTCCTTCTTCCACATCCTAAATCCATTTATCTATCCTTGAGCACACATCTATCTCAGGAATAAAGTAATTCAGATTTTGGGAGTTGGATCCAGAAGATCTAAGAAGTCTCCCAAATTAACAAGTGAATTATGACCCCTATTAGGACACACCTAGAATGTATCCTTTGAATCACCTTCAAATATCCTCTGTTCGCACTGATTGGTAGAATCAGACTCTGGAGACAGAAGTTCCCTGTGTTTTTACTTTTCTAACAAAGCAATAAAATTTATTTTTCCTTTTTTTTCCTCAAAAGCCATGTCTCATTATTGTATTGGCAACAGGGGCAAGAAGCAAATTTTTGGTAACAGAAGAATGGCAAAGTTGAGGCAGCCTCAATAATTTAGGGAGACCTTCAACAACTTAGTGAGACCCAGTCTCCATATTAAAACAAATAAAAATAAAAAGAACTGGGGATGCAGCTTGGTGGTAAAGCACCCCTGGGTTCAATCCCCAGTACTGGAGGTTTGGGGAAATGGGGGGGAGTGAGAAAGAGAGTGCCCAAGAACTTCTGGAATGCAGGAAACACCCATGAACATTTGAAATGCAAAACAGGAAACACTTGGGCAATCCACGCATGCCCTTGGCCCAGGTTCTTGTCTGAAAAAAGTAACAGGACACAAGGAAAGTAAGCTAGAGCTAGAAAAACTGGTGTGAAATTTTGTAATGGCTCTGTCTTCTGTCTTTAGCTCTGAGCTATTGCAACCAATGGGTTGCTGTTTCTCCCTCTGAAAATGCCTTGCATTCTCCCTTGGATATCTATCGGTTTTCCTAAATAAATTTGTGTCTCTGGTTGGTGTGCACTGAATTTTTTATCATTCTTGTATGCCAAGGACCCCACTTGTCCTTGTAAGGGTCCGGCGAAGCGTCAGAGAAGGAGAGACCACAAGAGACTAGCTCCATGCAATGGCAAGGGGGATTTATTAGAAATCCGTTCCAGCGCACTGGGGCTCCGTGCTCACTCAAGAAGGGAGAGCAGCCCAGAGCCCAGAGCAGAGGTCAAGCAGAGCTTAAGTACACTTTTTGGAGAGGGCGGGGGGCTTTGCATACATCAGAACAAATCATCATGAGGTGCGGGAAAATTGAACAACAACTCTGATACATGATTAGTCCATTCATTGGCGGGAACAGGCTGGGCAGGTGTGATTGGTCACTTCTAAACTGGGTACACATTCAAACTGATTGGTTCGGGCCCTGTGACAAACTGCACAGGGCCCTAGGCTGAATGGCCAGTAGGGCGTTGTCTTAACTATCTCAGGAATCTGGGTGTAACAGAGGAACTTAATAATACCCAATCTTTTACATTTTAATTCAAGGTTTCCAGCTTAGAAACTTTACCCTTTCATTCCCCACTCCTTTTTCTGACTACTTTTAATCTTAAAAGTAATGAATCATAATTATTGGGGAGTCTCATTTTTCATCTCTGTCGGTGGAGCATATTGCCTTCTGATTACCATGGGTTGTCCTGTGTTTCCTGGAATCAGTTTTAGCATGGCCTCCATTTTAGATTTCACTCGGTATTAGACCGATTTATCTAACTACACTAACTACCTAATTTTAAATCTGGCTTCATTCCCCCCTCTAATTTGGGAACTCCTTACTGCTCTGAGGAAGGGGGACGAAGAGGATCTCTATGGCTTCTTCAGGATGAAAAGGGACGGTGTGGGGCAAGCAGTTTGGAGTCCCCCTTAAAAAATATTGGGTCTATCGAGTGGTTCATGCTAAAAGTCCAATTGAGAAGTAATAGGCTGGAAGGCCATTCGAGTGATAGGTGGTCTATAAGAGAAACAAGAACTCATTAGTACTGGAACCATATTGATGCAGTAATAAATGCCACAGCACAGGAATATGCCAATGAGTATAATGACCAAGACAAAGATTAACAATGTTTTCCATCAGGCAGTACCAGGAACTAGGAGCTAAGATATTGTTTTCACAACAAAGTTGCTGAGGACATGGCTTCCATCTGAGCATGTAAATCTTTAAGGATACTTGTCACATTGTCAGAAATGTCAGGGATGTCAACACAACATTTAGGGTTACAGATGTCTTTTCCCTTAAGATATAGTCTAATAATTTAATGCCATCTGATCCTGCAAAATCCTTTTACTAGTATGACCTCTGTGTCTAATAGAAAAATCTTTAATTCTGCTACTCAGGGCTGGATAACCATACTAGCAAACATCAAGTCTACCTGCGTTGGTTAGAAATAAAGGCCTTAGACTAAAACTACTCTAGCAGTCCCTTTGACATTTATCAGGCATTTCTGTCTAAGAATCTCTTTTGTAGCCTCCAGTCTACTTATTTATGGAAGTTACATTTAATTATTATTATCATTTAAGATGTCCAGGAACAGCTGTGCTTTGGCTTTGACTGTCTTTGCTAAGTGTTTAAGATGAAGCAAGTCAAACTGATTTATGTTTCTACCTATTGTTAACAGTCAGCTGAGTCCCCTGGGAGTCCTCGGGAACTTCACAGCAGCTTCTCAGTTCTGCTAGTGCCATTTGCGCTGGGATGGGTCCAGGCCTTGCTTGACCATACGGCTTCCCTCAGAAGCATCAGGGATGTCTCCCTTCTCTGATGACCCTCCTCTTTACAGCAAATGCACTGATTGGCCTTCTGCCCTCCACTGGTCTCATTAATCTCCCTGCTCGGGAAGTTATGTGGCCTAGAGTTGCAGAGCCCTTTGAAAAAGTTCCCTATTCCCTGATTCAGACTGACTCAGAGGGCAAGAGCCAAATTTTTAATTTTAAAACTTAATCTTAAACATCTAGCAAATAAGTCAACAGCCTTATATTAAGGGTGCTGAACTTTTATGTCTATCTCTCTATCCTGTAGGTGATAACTCCTTATCTTAAGTTAACCCAGGTTGTGAGTTCTTAAAGCAGTACCTCTTAAAAAAAATTAACATGCAATCCTTAGACCATCTAAAAGCAAACTTTAAAACAAAACTAACTAGGATAAAAACATATTTAGTTTACATAATAGCTACCTTGAATTCTGGCAGAGTTATACATTATAATCCCCTGTTTGATATCCTGGCAATCGTGACAAAAACCAACTTTTGGGCACAACTTTAAATGCACTGGAATCTGGCCTACTTTTTTCATAGTCACTTTCACTTGCAGTGAGATGGTACATAGAGCCTTATCTCAAGTAAGGCGGGGCTCATAAATCTTAAATACTATAGTTCTGAAGCTGATCTTTGCTTTTTAGACATCATTTTACAAAGCCTACATAAATTGTTGCTCAAGTTCACATGAATATTAGCTAACACAACATAATATCACATCTAAAACATGAATTAAAGAAAGGCTGAAAGCTTTTAACCTCTTGTAGGAAAGTAGCAAAGCACTTTTGTGTTTTACAATAAAACCTTTACCCAGATTAGGCTCTCATTAACTTAAAAATACATTTAAATTGTGTCTCAGTGTAGAAAGTAACATAGAACTTTACATATCTTACTGATAACAAGTCCAGTTATAGAACACAAATGATATAATTGAATCTCCAACATGTTTTTTTTTTGAACCTAAAATTACCATACAACTTTAGAACACCAGCTTGTAAAGCTTCTACCTTACAGACTTGTATACCTGGAAGATATGAACACATTAGTAACATCACAATTACATTGATGATTTTATGCTAACCAAGTTTGGCTTTTAAAGAAATAACATAGCACAATTCTCTAAAACAACAGCACTTGTTTAACTGCTTAATTTCTTGTTTAGCTGCTTAATTTCTTTAAGATTACTTGCTCAATGGGCTGGGGATGTGGCTCAAGTGGTAGTGCGCTCGCCTGGCATGCGTGCGGCCCAGGTTCGATCCTCAGCACCACATACCAACAAAGATGTTGTGTCCACCGAGAACTAAAAAATAAATATTAAAAAAATTCTCTCTCTCTCTCTCTCTTCTCTCACTCTCTCTTTAAAAAAAAAAAGATTACTTGCTCAAAAACTTACTTATAACCAACTTGTACAGACCTTTTTTATCACTTACTTAAACCCTCTTAATTACTTAATCACATAGACTCTCTTATCCAGAAACACATTTTCCCTCTATTAAATCCATACCTAGAACCTTCTAGTTTCTCTTTTCTATCTGTTAACCTCCTTCTGTTCACATCTTGAAACAATACTTGTAAACTTTTTAATTTAAGCAGATTTAACATTTTATTAGGGCTTTTTTGAACACCTAGAAAAACTTATAAGCTTAATTTAAGACCTCCTTTTTTATCTATTTACCAAATTTGAATTGAGCCATTTGAATCACGTGAATCAAAGATATTTGGATCCATTTTTAATTTTTTGTGAGCGCTCCTCATCTATTAATTGTCATATCACTGCATAATATATGGACATACACACATACAGACATACCGACATACAACACATAACAAGAGTAACACATAACACAAAAGGTCTTGCAGCTTTCTCAGGTGAAATCTCATTGCAATGTTTAAAAAAAAAACTCCAGTTGATCAAAAATAGAACTTATCAGAAAAACACTAACTTGTCTGTAGGATAAAAATCACGAGCTCAAAAAAAAAATACAGAATCTAAGAAAAAGCAAGAGTCCTAAAAAAAGATGACTGGCCAGTAGTTAGTAAATACCATACAATTTACTTCTTGGTTTGGTCTAGTTTGAGTTCAGGTAAAAAGACACTTTTACCCTTTTTTTTCCCTTGGGCCTCAGATCTGTCTCCTACTGAGTGCTCCAGGCTTCTTCTATTTGCATATCAATTTAAGTCCTGGCTGAGGTCTGGAAGGAACTGGGAAACCTGGAATTCTGAGCAGAAACTTCACGCCTAAGGCATTTTAACCATAAGTCACATTTTTCAGGTTTGGAAGTTGAAAATATGGTAAAAGTTTAAGATACAATTTACAAAATTTCATCTTTGTACCTTCCTACACTAGAAAAACTTGCTCACACAAAACTGAAAATAGGATCTTTCTTGATAATATAAAAGCCACCATCAGAAGAAGTTCCTTCAGGATCATTAAGCTACTTTCTTTGTTCTGAAGTTTCTAAAGTAGTATTAAGTTACATTAAATTTGCCTAAAAAATTTTAGAAAGAACCACACACTACCATGCATATCTGAAATTAGGCTTTGAAAATTCCCAAGACTGTTACTAATTAATGTCATTTCAATAAGCCAGACCAACGTTTTAATTCAACACTTTTTTTTCCTAAATCTTACACACAGAGAAACAGATACTAAATCATAATTTACTATCCTTGCCCAAATCAATGCACTGTATACCCAGTGAAATCTCCTTAGGCTACCCAGTTCAAAAATTGATGAAAAAATAAAACTGAATGATTGGGAGTTACTTGCCAACTTAGAAGTAGAGTTCTTTTAATTTTCTATCCTAAGTATTTAAGTTCTCTGGCATGAATTATCTGAAATCAAACTAATCAATTACCTAACCCCAACTTTTAACTGCAAGATTATGCAATGTTTCAAACTCATTTAGAAACCAGATGTTACAATGAAACATCTCTTAGACACACATTTAGCCTAGATTATCCCCAAGAAACAATCTATAATAACCTTTAAAACAGACTGGATAAGAAAAAAATCTCTCCGGGTTTTGAACTTCCATTTAATTATGACTCCTATCAGTGGCACCTTAGATTTTTCATGAGTGGACCAGATGTTCTCACATAGGGGCAACTATAGGTGCAAAATCAAAGGTCTCAGTGTGACTGACTTTACTGCATTCAGTGTCTCTTCTTTTTAAGTAAACAAAGGTGGCTTAATCCTTAAGATGCAGATAAGGACCCAGGGAACTCCCCAGAGCTAAATGGCTCTGGCAGTGGCTGGGAGTCCCTTAATCTTATCTTTCACCCACAGGATCAGCTCCTCCAGTTTGGTTTGACCTTAGGCACTAGGCATTTTTTTTCCTAACTTTGTAGTAGCCAGCTCCCAAAATGCTCATCCTCTGCTTGCAGTTGTTTCGAGTGCTAGGCTTGTGGAGACTCCTTAGAAGTCTCCTCAGGAGTGTTAAAAGCAGCACTTTGCCACTGAACTATATCCCCAGTCCTTTTTACTTTTTTAAACAATTTGAGACAGCATCTTGTTAAGTTCCCCAGGATGGCCTTGAACTTGGCGATTCTTCTGCCTCAGCCTCCCACATTGCTGGTTTATAGGTATGCAGCAGTACACCCAGTTTACATCTTAGAACTTTAAAGAAAAACTCAATTGAGTTTGTTATGACTGTGATTAATATGGTGCCTTGCACACAGTAGGACTAGTGGTTTGAGAGGATCTCTGGGTAGTAGGTTGGGGCCCTTGGGGTCAGCTATGTATTGCCCATTTATCAGGTGGAGCTGGCTTTGTGGGACACAGCAGGGCAAGAAGACTATAAATGTCTTCGGCCTCTCTCCTATCTGGACACAGATGTCATCCTCATGTGCTTCTCCATTGACAGCTCCGACAGCCTGGGTGAGGACTTTGGAGAGAGAGGGTGGAGACGCTTTGGAGTCAGCCATCTTCAGAGGCTGTGGGGATGGAGTCACAAGGGCCACACAGGCTCTGCTGGCTCCTTTGTTGTGGCATCTCCGGTGTTTGGAAGGGCTTGGGGGAGGATATGCTACAAGGGACGGGGTTTTGAGGTATGAAGGAGACCATCAGCCTTAGACTGCTATGGGAAGGAAGACCAGTGCTCACATGCTTAAACTGAGGTACCTATTGGGACATGTCTGTGCAGAAAACATTCCTGAGAAGTGGACCCTGTAGGTGAAGCACTTCTGCCCCAATGCGCTCATCATCCTAATGGGGAATAAGAAGGACTTGAGGCAAGATGAGCATACCAGGAGAGAGCTGTCCAAGATGAAGCAGGTGGGTGGGGCTGCCTGATGGGGAACCCTGGGGAGGAAGGTGCCCTCTGAGGGGTTGCAGTCTGGGGCAGAAAGGAGCTCTCTCTTCAGCCAACTGTCCTGTGTTAAGCAGTCATAGTGATATCTACCTCCTCCTCTCCCATGTGTGTGCCCTGCTAAGAACCAGAAGGAACCTCAGTATCAAATCAGATGATCATAGAATGAAGTGGGTGACTTGTCCAAGGTCACTTGGCATTTTAATTTATTCCAGTTTATTATTCTGTCTTTGGAATTGGGGCTACTAAAATGAATAAGGAAGTCCTTGTCCACGGGGAGACAGCTTATGTTTCACTTAGGGTATGCAGACTGTGCCATCAGTGTACCTGGGGAGGAAGGGCATCATCAATGGCTGAAGAAAGGCTTAGGGGGTGGGGGAGCTGACTTATTCAGGGTCTCACTAAGTGGCCCACTGACCAGAGGAAGAGTTTATTATAGGAAGCTGCCAGGGTATGGAATAGAGACTATCTTGAGAGGATAATTATATAAGGCAAGGTTTTAAACTGGGGACAGCAGGCAGAGGATGGGTTGGGGGGATGATGGAGAAAGTAGTCATTTAGGAGGTAGCCAACACACATTCAGGCAAAACATATGTGGACCATAGGGTCTGCAACTAGGTGGGAGAGGAGGGGCTAGTCTGGGGACAACTTTGAATGTAAACATGAGGTTTAGATCCCTGCCTGGGGCAGCTGGGGCCTGGATGCTTTGTGGGTTCAAGGCTGGAGGAGGTATTTGTTATAGTTACTATACTTATGGGTGATTTGGTGAGAGGTGCACCTAACCAACAGCTTCCTCTGCCTTATCTTCTGTCTTCTCAGGAACCTGTCCGATCTGAAGAAGGCCGGGATATGGCAAATCATATCAGTGCCTTGAGTGCTCTGCCAAAACCTATGAGGGATTGCAGGAGGTTTTTGAGATGGCCACTCAAGCTGGCCTCCAGGTCCACAAGAATAAGTGCCAGAGGGGCTGTCCCATTCTCTGAGATCCCCATGGCTCCTGATGCCCTTTTCCTTCACAGGGGTTTAGGGATCACCCACCTGCCCTTGAGCTCCACCCTTAGGACTCCATGCTGAAGGCTCCTTTTTCCAGTTCCCTCATGCCCAGGATTGCATCATTTCCCTAGCCCCCAGAGTGGTGGCAGGCCTGCCCTCCCTCCCTGTCCTCTGGGAGCTGGGCCTGTGGCCTGCCCTTCTTGAGCAGTCCAGGGGTAGGGCTCTTACTCCCTTTGGCCCTCCCCAGAGGATGGTCACACACTAGCACTTTATATACTTCTGGCTCAGAGGAGCATTTCTAGGGTAGGTAGATTGGGGGTTTTACTTTGGGCCTTCTCTCTGACTGCAATTTGTGGGGGGCATGAATAAAGGCCACAGGTTCCAACATGTGTGTGGCAGCTTCCTATTTCCTTTGTCTGATTCCTATCTTGGCTACAAGCCCAGAGTTCCATCTCTCTCTTCATTTCCAAGTTGCTTGCCAGACTGGCCCCCTGTTGGCAAAGGCAGGACTAGGGTGGAAGGGTGGAGTCTTAGAGCAGAGATGAGGTCATGCCTGGCTTAGCCTGGGAGGCGGGTGAGGGGCATGGTCTCCAGCCTGGGCTAAACTTAGAAACCAGTGGGTGGCTTCCCACTGAGTTTCCTCCCCTGGACATGGAGGCTGTGAGGAGATGTGGCCCTGGACAGGGTGTGACAGTCTCACCCTCTTGCAGGTCAGCTTGGGGACACAGGAAGCTGGGGCCAAGATGAGGAAACACGATCAAGAGGCTTTTGCATAGAACAATATTTTTTGTTTTCAGAGTTTTTCTTCCTTCCCCTTCCCCCATAACAATGCTAACAAGCAGCTTGATGTGTCATTCTCCCCAGCAGTGGAAGGGGTGGAAAGGCTTGGTTGTAAACACCATCCCCCAGCCTTCCTGTCCCTTAGAGGGGCAGCTCAGCTGGGTTCTGGTTCAGGGTTGGGTGCAGCAGGCTAAGGCTTGGCTTGGTGTGAGAAGGCAGGCAGCTGTGTCTTCAGAGCTCATTCATCCACTCGGGCTCCACTTGCAGGGACAGGCCCCCTTCACTCTCCCACTCCTGGGAGAGGTAGTCATGACCATGGGGCCCTAGAAAGAAAGGAGGTATGCTTTGTCTTCTTTACCTTCTCTTCCACCACTGTCCCCTGCCTGGCCCACCCTGGCCCAGCCATACCTAAGGTAGAGGGGCTGAGCTTGCTCAGATCTTGAAGTAAGTTCTGTCCATTCTGTAGGTCCAGTTTGGCAGGAAAGGGACACCCTGTATACCATCCGTTTTCTTTACAGAACTCCAGGAATCTGTGGGGTACAGAGGTGTTGGCACACAGAGTTGTGCAGGCCTGGATGAGGAGTACCAGCGCAGGCTGGAGGCCAGGCCTGGGTCCTACCACATCTGAGCCTTGGTTGCTCAATCTTCTCTGTCTTCTGGCTCCTCACCACATGCTTCTGATTGCTAAGAATATCCAAAAAGATAAATTAAAACTGCATTGTTTAATTCTTCCCTCAATTTTTTGTTACTAGAGAAAGCATCATCAAGCATTTAAATCTTTAAATACAGTTTAAATACATTTAATAAAACAGTTATTTTACACTACTCTGCTGACTTTATTATCCCTTAAATCAAGCCTCTTTCTACAAATACAATATACATGTAAATTATTACTAGCAAAACAAACAGTAAAAAAACTGAATATCATTAAAAATCTTCTAGATTTACAAAAATAATTTAAAATATCTAAAACAAGAAAACTATGTTACTTTTATTTATTAGTAACTGTGACTGCATGAAACAGGATAAACTCCTACAATTGATTTCATATTCTTTTAAGGATAACATACTTGAGTTTCAGCAATTTCAAATAATTTACATATCTTTGTTTTACAACAAAATAAAGTAGAAAACCTTTACCACTTCAAATCTTCAGAAACTTTTCTGCATACAGAGTCCATAAAGGATTCTCCTAAAATTTTTATAAGAAAAAATAAAACCAGTATAGTCAGTATCAAGAAACCATGAAAATAAATATTCTATGTTATAATCCTGAGAAATCATAGTTAAAAATCAGTTTGTTAGTCTGCAAATCTCTGGTTTTATTTCATTTTCCAAAACTTCTCTTTATCTCCCTCTCAAAAAGAAAGAAAGTTTATTTTTTCTAAATAAATTACATTGGACTATGCTTCTATATTTCAGCTCTTTTGACAAAAAAATTCAAAGTGGAATAATGCATAAATATCATATAAAATTATATAAAGGTATGTTTATGCAAGAACAAATGTAACAAATTATTATCACTTCTTTCAGAAAAAAATAAAACTTAAATCTATTTAATGATTTTAAGTGTCTAGAAAATGTGTGCAAAGTTTATATTTTCCCCATATTTCAATCAATATCTCAAAAGCATCCAGGGATATTTTTTTTCTCAGTAAGGAAATGGTGAAATATTATTTGAGAACTTGGTCCATTAACTTTAATTCATCTCCTAATAATTATTCTATGTATGAAACACAGAGGCACTTACCTGGAGAAGTTTTGCTATTAAGAGATTAGCAATAAAAATAATTTAAGTGACTACCCCATTTCTATGATCAAACCCAGAGGCTTGATGCATGCCAACCAAGCGGTTTTATCAGAGTTAACAAGAGTTAAAAATAAGAATAATTTATTTTAAATTTAAAAATGCTTAGGGAGGACTGATGCCCTTCACAAAGGTTTTACTTACCTTTTCTTCTCCAGTGAACTTTTTGAAATTTTCCTGTTATTGATCTTTCTCCTGTTTTCTAGAATACAGACATCATTGGAGATTGCTCTGTCATGGTTGGTCAGGAGTGAGCCCTCCAATATACCTGTATGAGAATCAATTAGAGTGCTTATTAAAGTGCATACATTAATACTCTTTTACCTGAACTATTTACTTTTTCCCATTCATATCATTTTGTTCCTTTTGTTCTTTTGTCACACTGCTGGTCCATTCTTTTATCAACTTTGAAACCCTTCCTATTTTCTCTTATTTTTTTGCATACAATTCTTAATTCACCTTTATACCACCATTTGTCATATCTCTGTTTGTATATAAGGTATGTTAACACCAAATTCACATCTTCATACAAGTATTTTGTATTTTAACGACCCTCTCCTTCCTGTTTTCTAAAGCTATAGTTAGTTGCAGATAGAGCAATTTTAGGGTGTTGGTTAGGAATATAGGCTGTGGATATATGCTGTTCATTTTAAAATTTTTAATTTTTTTTCTTTTACAAGATAAAAAAAAACTAGTTACCTAAAAATACTTCTGTGCTTCATTGTCATAGTAATTATATATATATTTCATAGTGCTGTTTTTATATATATCCATATAAAATTAATATGCATATTAATCCCCTATTAGATTACAAATTTCTTGAAGGGAGGGCCTGATCTATTAATTTAATGGATTTTACATAATAAACGGTTTGGAAAATAGTGTATCAAGTAATAGGATGGTGGCAAAATTCTGTTACCATTGTGTCCAAAGTAGCAGGTTTTAGCAAGGGGCAAAGGAGGATAAGAAAAATAAAAACTCACACACAGACAAATATTTTTGAAGATAAAGCTGGGGTCAGGTGGAATGCTGATCTCTGATGGAGAAGCAGGTCTAAAGAAATCTTCCGGCAATCTTTATTTATATATGCCTCATCAGCATCTTTCTTTGTACTCATATCTTTATATGGCTAACAATATCATGCAACTATTCACAGTTGCATTCCACAATTGCAGTGTGCAATGTTAGGAGCTTTGTGTAGTTCTCAAGAAAGTCCATTGTCTGAAGTTACTGTTAGGGGCACATGTCCAGGTGCAGCAGACTGGTGAAACATTGTGGTTTTCTAGCAAGAGAGTTCCTCTGTTCCCAGTAGCTGTGTGTCTTAGATCAAGATTGAGGCTGGTAAGTCTCTAGAACAGAGTCTCCTCATGCAGTGTATAGCCACTGGGACTCTGGCACCTTTGCACAAAAACATTCCCAGGTAACAGGTATGCCACAGCCATGAGGTCATCAGAGACCCCAATCTCAGACACAGCTCTCCCATTCTCTGTCACTGCTCTCCACAGCAATCTTCACTTTAAGATTGTTTTTCTGAGGCTATTTACTTAATGTAAATTTTAACAGAAGGTAATTTAATATTCTCTATTATATTTCAGAAATTCTAATAAATCATTGATTGACCAGCACCATTTTACCAGTTGGAATGAGTTGTCAGAAATGGTAATAGTGCTTTTAGATCCAACATGTGACAGACAGGTGTTGTGTAAGGTGTCTGTTCATCTTTGAATTTGATTGCTAGCAAATAATGTAAAAGTTTGTGGTTTTTTTCCACGTTTAAGTCACCATGAGTTAGTAGTTTAGGGAAATAAAACACTCTAAAAAGAAAGAGCCCAAAGTACCATCAGTCAAGGAAAGAAAAAAAGGTGGCAAAGGCCTTTGGAGATTTGGGGACAGAAAGCCATGAAAAAGAATCTAAAACCAAAGGGAAAGATGACAAAGACAGACAAAAATCTCTCTGATACCATCCGCAGAATCAACTGCACCTGCGGGGGGGGGGGGCAGGCAGGAGCAGGTGTGTCAGGTGAAGGACGGCTGGAGTACATCATCTTCATTTTCGAAGTCACCTGTCCTCAGATCTCTCCATTGGCCAGTCTCGCATGACCCAATGGTTCCTGTAGAGTCAGTCCTCTCTTTGATTCGAATACTCCTCACTCTAAGGCCAGGTCATTTGATGGGGCCCTCCCCATTGAAAACCTGTTCCCACCTCACCCCTGTTCTAGCTACACGGCTCCACACCCTGGTCCCCCGGTACCGTGGCACTGTCTGCACGTGCTCCTCTGCCCCCCTGGCTTGCTTTCACCCCCACAGTCAACTGAGCTCACCCGTGTTTTCACTATTAGCCTTTGGGACCCAGAGGCCCCCCAGCACCCGGGTGGTCTCGCCCTGGCTCTCTCCAAGCCCCCCTGGTCCCTTTGAGTGACACCACCAGGCTTGCCATTTCTCTACTCCTTCACTGGGTGGCTTTATCTAGCCTGCGAGTCGGAGAACACCTGCCTGTCACTGCCCCCAAACCCTCAGCCAGCTGTGCTCGCCGCCCCGGGCTGCTGCTGGCCTGCTCTTCCAGGTCATCCTCGGACACGCCAGGCAGCCCCTGTGGAAACGGAGCCAGCAGTTCTTCTTACAGCACCCCCTTCCTCCTGTTTCCTCTTTGGGAAAGGACACCGACCCTGGAGGGCTGCCCCGCCCTGATTCTAAACCCTCTCCAACCCTGGGGCCTGCCTCTTCCCTGCTCCACCCCGCCACCTGAGTGTACCACCACGACCTGGTCTGGGGCCAGCACCTTCCACCTGAGTTGTGGGACTGTGTTCTTGGTGGATCCCCTTTCCCCTTCCAATTCATTCTGTACCCCACTTCCTAAAATCTGAGACTCTAGTGCCTTCAAGGTAAGATGCAAGCTCTTCAGCCCCACGCAGGCGTCCCCCAGGGCTGCCTTGGCATGGGCTCCAGAGCTCAGGTCCAGAGCCAGGTGCCCAGCTGGAACCCAGCTCTGCCGCTTCCTGGGCCACGCGGCCTCGGAAGAGGCCTGAGCTCGGGGTGCGCTCTGCCTCACGGGATGCAGCTGGAACCCTAAGATCCACCGCGTGAGGTGTGAGCTGACACACGCCAACTGCCGGGACGCAGCCAACGCGGGGCGGGCACTGCCCAAGGAGCAGCCGCCACTGGCCTCCCCCGCCCCCTCCCTGCCATCCTCCCTCCAACTCCTTCACACTGACCACCTACTGGTCCGTTTGCCCGGACGTCCACTGGCTCCTCCCGGCACAGCCAGCCCCAGCCCTCCACTGGCTAGTTCTCTGTTATTTTTCAGGATTCCTAGCACCTCTCTTAGAAGGCCCCCGAGCTCCACGCCTAGAAGTGATGCCTGTCTTAGGCAGTCCCAGCGCTGGCCTTAGAGGTTGCCTAGTGTGGCTGCCCGCAAGCCCATCACTTGTGGGGAAGAGCCCCCGAGTTACCCACCCCCGAGTGCCAGGAGCCAAGCAGGAGCCAAGCAGGAGCCAAGCAGAGGCTCAGCAAGGCCGAGGCCAAGCGGTCAAAACCCCTGCGCCTGGCTGCCTTGCCTGAGCTACCTGCTGTGCCTTCACTGCAGCTCCCTGAGGCAGGCACAAGAGGAAATGGGGTCACAGAGAGGTCAAGCACATGCTCAAGGTCACCCGAGCAGTGAGTGGCAGAACTGGGGTTAGAAGACAAGCAGCCTGGCTGGAATGTCCGGGTCCAGCTCCGCCATGTGCTGTTAGGCCAACAATCAGTTATCAGCACCTAAATGACTTCCAAAGCCAGGAGTCAAGAAAATACAGGGGGCTGGGCCTGTGCTGCACGCTGTCCTCCCAGCAGCTCAGTGGTGAGGCAGGAGTCCCGAGTTCAAAGCCAGCCTCAGCCACTTAGGAAGGCCCTAAGCAACGCAGTGAGACCCTGTCTCTAAATAACAAGGGCTGGGGATGTGGCTCAGGGGTTGAGTGCCCCTGGGTTCAATCCTCAGTATCAAAAAAATAAAAATGAAGTAAAAGAAAACAGAAAAGAAAGTGAGTTGGAAGCCCTGGGTGGTTGCTCAGTAAGTACGGGCCGTCTGACTGAAGGGGAGGAGACAAGAGGCGGGTGATCAGCCAGAGAGGCCCGAGGGATCCCAGAAAGCCCGCTGCCCCACGAGTGCCCCGGGGGCTGAACTGCCCTCCCCTTTCCCAGGGTTCCATTCCTTCCACTTAAGGTGAATCCTAGACCTCCCAGAGGGACAGGAGCTGAAGGCACCACCAATGGGCACCTGCGCTGGCTCTGGTCTGAGGGGCCTGTGTGTCTGTGCCTCTGGGGTCTCGGGGGAGCCAATCAGGGCCACCAAGGACAGGCCCAGGTCAGGGCCTTGGGGGAGAGGACCAGGTGTCATTTCTTATTCCTCTCAGGAAAGAGTGGTCATCTGGACATTTAAGACCCAAAGCTACATCTTCGGCGAGCTTTATGAGAATCGCGTCAACATATCAAGCAATGTTGGGTAGCCGGACGCCTCCATCACCATCGACCAGCTGACCATGGATGACAACGGCACCTACGAGTGCTCCGTCTCGCTGCTGTCAGACATGGTGGGCACCTCCAAGTCACGTGTCCGCCTGCTGGTCCTGGGTGAGTGCTGCGTCTCTCTCTTGGGTGGTGGGAAGAGGCTGGGGCCAGTAAAAGCACCTGGTGGCAAGGTACTTGGTGATAAGGCAGGGTATTTGGTGGCAAGGTAGTTGGTGGTAACTTACCCGTGGTAAGGTAAGCAAGTTGCCCAGTGATGAGGCAAGGTACTTGGTGATAATGCAGGGTATTTGGTACCGTGGTAGGTTCCCCAGGTGAGACGACAGGCAGCAGTGGCTTGCCACTCTGTCCCAGGGCAGGGCCCACTGCTCCCCCTTTGAAATGAGGACTGCCTGAGTTCTCCACAAATGGCAGACTGTTCCAGAGGTCAGAGAAGGAGGGTCTGGAGTGGCCTTCCCACCCGGAGCTCTTCTCCCCACACCAACTCCTCCCTTTCCATGACAAACTCATGAAAGAGAAGAAAAAGAGAAGCCCCCAATCCTGTTGTGCCTCAATATGGGACTCTCAGGGCCACGTGGTGACTGAGGTAGTGCACCTCTCCCTGTCCTAGTGCAGCTCCCAGAGGAAGATCCCACACCACCCTCCCACACCCGCCCGGCAGACACCACTGTCAGGCTCCGCTACCTTTGGGTTTTGTTTGTTTTCTGTGGTTCTGGGGATGGAACCCAGGGCCTCACACACGCTAGGCAAGCGCTCTGCCACTGAGCCCCAGCTTCAGCCCCTCCGCTACTTTTGAAGATGTTCTGAGACAAGTGACTTATTGGAACGTATGGTTTTGGAAGAGCCCAAAAGATCATCTACTTCAGTATCCTCGGTTTTCAGATGAGACAGAGAGGAAGAAAGCAACTTCTCAAAGCGAGTATTGGAAAAACCTCAGTGGGGGCTGGGGATGTGGCTCAAGCTGTAGCGTGCTCGCCTGGCATGCGTGTGGCCCGGGTTCGATCCTCAGCACCACATACCAACAAAGATGTTGTGTCCGCCGAGAACTAAAAAATAAATATTAAAAATTCTCTCTCTCTCTCTCTCTCTCTCTCTCTCTCTCTCTCTCTCTCTCTCCTCTCTCACTCTCTCTTAAAAAAAGAAAAGAAAAGAAAAACCTCAGTGGGCGCCATGTAGGCCCACTGTGAGGAACAGCCCTACCCCAGCAGGCAGCGACTCGTCAAACCTTTTTCTGTTTAAAAGGTCACTTTTCTGTTTCTTTCCCCTTCACAGCACCTGGCAGTGTTTTATTTCTAACTGCATAAGGGGATGCTTGACTGAAAGCATTTCAGGGATCCAGACTGCACAGCCACACAAGCTAGTGCTGCGTAGATAACCGCAAAGACCACTCCACCCTCCTCTGTGGGCCGCCCGGGCCAGGCCAGCAGGTCCTCCTGCTCCCTCAGGCTCCAAAGCAGGAGCAACTTGATTCTTCTTTATTCTTCATGCACATTTCTCCTGATCAACACAGATAGACCCACCCAGTCACGGCGTAAACTCTGCCACCTGGATGGACTATGATCATTCAACCGTTTCCTATGGTGCACATCAAGGCGGTTGCCATTTCCCCACAGGGACAATGCTGTCATATAACCCCAGTGCGCGCACACACGGAGACATAGGTATGCTGGGGTTAGTTTAAACAGCTCCAGGTCCTTTCACTCCATGTCAGGAGCCAGCCTGAGGGTGAAGGACACAGTTCCATCTGAAACACATCACTCAGTGAAATCAATGTTTTGCTTTTAAAAAGAAAGAGATCACTTTGTCCGACCTGCTACGAACAATTCTTGGAAGATTTCTTCCGCAGGGCGGTTGGTTGGTGGAGACTGCCGGCTGCCCGGTGGCCTGCTGTGGGTCCCTGGATCTTGGAGCAGGTGCGCAGCGCCCGCGCGGCCTCTGGCGCCCCCTGGCGTCTGCAGCGGGGGTGAGGCGTCCCGCCTCCCAGGGATGCTCAAGATGGCCCGGGAGGCAGAACCGGCGTGCATGTTGCTCAGTGGAGGTCGCCCTGCCTCTGGTGGGAGCCCAATGAGGGCAGGGGCGGCCTGCAGAGGCCAGGGCGTTGTGGAAAGCTCACCTCCTGGGGCTGGCTGCTGCCTTCTTGCCATCATCTCAAACTGGGCTCCTGAGAAATTCAGGATGTGATTTCCAGGCTTTCTCCATCACGCTGGTCTTCAAATGCTCCAGAATCATCATCATCATCATCCCTTGGTTACTCCCCTTCCCCTTTGTCGCGGTTCACGGAGCTACCTGGCCTAGCAGGGCTCTAGGTGCATCCCCACACTTGGTGGGACTTGGTGGGACTCTGGCCAGCTGGGGCTCCTCCAGGTGTTGGTGCTCCTGCCGGCTCCCCTGTGGCCTGAGGGCCGTGCCTCCTGGTGAAGGCTGCCTGGGAACAAGAGGGAAAGGTCGGGCACCAGAGAGCCCTGTTCTGCACCCCCCTGGAGCTCAAGAGAGAAGCAGCAGGCCTGTCCTGGTTCCTTGGAAATGTCACTTCCTCTTGTCCCCCAGGAACCTCTCATCCCCAAAGTGGGCAAGAAGGCAGCTGTTTCATGGTCTTCGGGTGGCAGCCTCCCTGGGTTCATGCTGCTGCAATCCTGGGGAACTGGGCCGGGATATAGGAGGACTGGATGGGATCCCTCTGCCCCTTAGGTTTAGGGACTGTCCTCCTGGGAGCAGCAATGAGCAAGTGCGTCTGATGTGTTATCCCTCCTCCTCACGCCTGGCTGGCTCCCTGGCGGCTAGGGATGTGGGACACACCCAGCAACACACCTGTTTTCAGAGAGCACTGCAGCTGCTAGCCAGGGCAGGAAGGTGTGTCCTGGACAGCTGTTCCCCATAACTTCCGGGTGGGGCCCAGATTGGGATGACAATCAATGCTCAGTGACTGTGCACATGGATGGCAGAAGTGGTGGCACTGTTCAATGGCAAGCAAGCCATCCCAGGGGGTGTGTGGATGTGCTCTCCCCCACCCTCAGGCCGCTGCCGGAGGCCTCCAGCAAGCTCCAGCCTTCGCATACAGAGCCTTCTGTCGGCCTGGCCTGGAGTGCCCCGCCTCTCCTCTGGCCCACCCACCTCCACTGTTGGCCTCCTGTACCCCCACTCTCCTTCATGTCCCAGCCGTGTGTGAGTGGGCCTGGCTGTCTGCCTGGAGGCAGTGAGACTGCTTGTCCTTTGCCCCCGGGGTTTCCTGGTGCAGTGTCCAGCACTTTAAGGCAGGCCTGCTGACGCACCCTACACCGTGGCCTGTGAAGGCCGCTGGGGGAAAGGCTCCAGGCCCCAGGGAGGCTGTGGGTAGCTGAGGATGTGGGTTGTTGGTGGCCTCTGGGTTTGAAACCTCTTTGCTGGGGCTCCCCTTTCTTATCCCTGCCCCTGTGTCCCTTTGGTCTCAGTGGACACCTCTGGGGCTGCCCAGGGTCCCTCCTATCATCCAGCCAGGGCAGTTATGTGTTTTCTGAGCACAATGCGGGAAGGGGCCAAAGCAAAACCAGAGAACGTCACTGAGAGATCAGAGCTGAAGGGCTCTTGAGAGCCTTTGACCGAGGGGTGGCCAATACCAGGTCCAGGCCACTGCCTGTTTCCACAGGTCTAAAGCATTATTTAAAAAGCAATCACAGTAACGCAGTCCACAGATGTAAAAGCATCGCCTCTGGCCCTCTACGGAGAGGTGTGATGTCCCTAATTTTGCAGATGGGAAGGTGGGGGACCTGAGGGAGTGGGATTTCCCCAACGTGGCAAGGGGTGTGCAGTGGGTGCTGGGTCTGCAGTCAGGAGAACTGGGGGATATCCCAGCTTGCCAGCACCCATGAGAGGTGACCCCTCTGGGCCTCAGTTCCCCATCTTTATGATGGCCACATTGGACTGCCTTCAAAATCCCATGACTCTGAAGTAGAGAGCACAGGATCCGAGCTGGGGTGCCCCTGCCGGACACCATGCTGGCCACGTCCGTGCTGCCTCTCGGCGGGCAACAGCGGGAGCCCATACTTTGAAGTGAAGTGATCTCCCAGCGTCCCATCTCACCACCGAGCACAGATTCCTCGGCCTGGGAATGAACACGGTCTTGAGGAGGCAGGTGGCGGCCCACCCCATCCAACGTGCTCCTTCTCCTTCCCAGTGCCACCCTCCAAGTGCCACCCTCCTGCAGCATTGAGGGAGAGACAGTGATTGGGAACAACATCCAGCTGACCTGCCAGTCAGCAGAGGGCTCCCCGGCCCCGCAGTACAGCTGGAAGAGCTACAGCACCCAGAACCAGGAGCAGCCACTGGTCCCGCCAGGTGAGGGACAGTGGGGGAGGCAAGAGCGGCCGGGAGGCAGGGCTGACCAGTCAGATGCCCTGGAGGGCTGCTCCTCCACTGGGCGCTTGTGATTCTGGGGCCTTCCATTCAAGCACTGGTATCTCATAAGGCCTACCTGGCAGGTATTTGTGAGAAATGAAAATGATTCACGGGAAGTACTCAGCAGAAGCACTCAGCAGAAGCACTCAGCAGAAGCACTCAGCAGAAGCATGTGATAAGTGCTGTCTCAGTTTCCTCGTTCCCCATCCTATTCTTCTCCTGTGAAAGCACAAACTGATGGCCACTCTGCGCAGAGGCACTGGTGGGATTTTAATTATGACCTAAAGTGTACATTTGAGGCCCTGAGTCTAAGCTTGTGGCTCCACCCAAGAGGGGAATGTCCTAGTCCCACCTCCTATCTGTATCCCATCCCAGTCCACCCAAGCTCACCACCCCCTCCTCTGCAAACTCACCACCTGTTTATGGCCCTGCCCCCAGTTTCACCACGTGGGCCACAAGGAAGGAGGCGGGAGGTTTGCTACTGTTGCCAAGAGACCAGCTCTGTGCTGGGCAGCTGGTATTTGACCTTTAAGTCCAGAGAGAAGCTAGGAGGGAAAAAGAGTTCTACAAATATTATACTGCCTTTGCCTGGTGCCGGCCCGCTGCTCACCCAGTGCTGCACCCTCCTGAAGACAGGGATGACAGGGCCTGAAGGGTCCCTCAGGGAGGCAGGCCTCTGCCGTGGGCCTCAGCACCTTCTGGAAGCCTCACAGGGCACCGGGTCCCAGCCCTTCTGCCTCTCCTGGGAGAGACCTCTCTGTGACCAGGAGCCAAAGCTTAGTTCTCAGGTGATCCCTGGGGGGTCTAGGAGCAAGGCAGGAGGTTGGAGGGAGCAGCTTTGTCCTGCCTCAGTCAGAATGGGGACCTTGTGGGACAGGCAGGGCTGTGAATGGCCGCACCAGTGCCAGATGTTGAGGTCCAGAGGAGAGGCTGTCCCACCCCACCTGCCACGGGCCCGGAACCTGTCCCCATCTTCTTCCTCTGTGTGTCAGTCCGAAACCTCTTCTGAATTTTAAAACACTGCAGCCCACCATGTTGGCATGGCCCCTCCGACCTCCTGCATTCGCACAGAATGTCCAACATCAGAGATCGGTCCCTTCTGACTTGGTGCTCAGTGGAAACAAACTAGCAGAGAAAGGAACAGGGATCTGCAACCAGGAAGCCAGGATTTCTCCTCTTGTAGCTGCGAGTCTCTTGCAGCCTCTCTGCCCTTGCTATCCTTATCTGAGAAACGACAAAACCAGGAGGAGCCTAGTCACCTTCCTGGGAGGCTGTGGGCAGGGCTGGAGGAGCTCACCCAGGGGAGACCTCTGAGCACACTTTGTAGCCCATGCCGGTCAGCTGAGTTCCACATCCGGGAAGGAAGAGGATTGAGTATCAGGGAAGGAGGCTGGAATACTTTAGGGAAGGAGGTGGTAAAGGGCAGGGGTGGGTCAGGAGGATCCTGAGCCCCCAGGGTGAGCGGTGGCAGCCAGAGCTCATGGACAAGCCATAGAGGCAGGGGATGGGCAGAAAAGTCAGGCCTTGATAACCCCACACTGGTGTCTGGGGGGACCAGGGCTTCCGGGAGGGGAACTTCTCACAGCACCAACCAAGTGAAGGTGGGAGGCAATGGCTGTCCCCTTTGTGTACCCCTTAGCCACAAGGTGTCACCACTGCAGCAAAAACGGCAGTTTCCCTGGATGTCAGAACTGATCAGTCCCTTTACAAGGCAGCTTTGGAGCCCCAGCTCCTTCACAAAGGCAGACCCACAGAGTGGTTGTGCCCGGCTCACTGCAGAGCAGCTGTGCCCCACGCTGCCCCACCCGCCAGGTACCGTCTGCAGGGCGCTGTGTGCACCTGGCCTTAGACGGAGTGTCACCTTGTCAAGCTTCAGGTCTAAGCTTACCCAGGGTCTGGGAGCACTTCCCACAGTGTTTCTCCCCACAGCGTGTTCCCCTCTTAACAAGATCCAGTGCACTGAGTAAATGGGACCACTGGTGCCATAAACCCTTATCAGAGATTCCCAGGGCTCGCTAGCACCCGGGGACGTGGAGAGCTGTGCCTTAGGGAGCTCATTAACGCCTGCCCAGAGACACCTAAGCTCGCTTTGCTCATGGACCCCCTTGCCAGGACCAGAAGTGTTATTCTGGAACACGCAGTTGGGATTCCAGGGCAGAAAGAGCAGCCTCTGAGAGAATCCAGGGGTCAGTGCCCCAGTGTGCAGGGAGGAATTAGAAGAAAGTACTGCATTTGTGAAAAGATTGGAGGAAAGCAGCCCTAGGCCATGTGGTGAGGTATGGGGCCTGGTGGCGCCCACTCCTGCAAGGCTTCCTCCAACCCTTCAGAACACATGAAACCTCTCGCTCTTGGCTCCAACAGTGCCATTGGGATTTTGTTCTGTGTTTTCTCCTCTGTGGACAGAATAGGCCAAAGGACAAGGGCCCTCCTTAGCTGTGGTCAGCTTGTAGACTCCAGGTTAAACCAGCTGGAGGGACAGCTTTGGGTCCCTTGCACATCCTCATAATGGGCATGCGTGGCTTTCATAGTGTGAACTTTGAAGGACAGTTGTGGTGTTCTCCAGGGAGTTCGAGACCTGAACAGGACTTTTGTGTCTAGGACCTGGAGATGGGCGCCCTTGTTCCACCCACCGCACAAAACTGTTGGAGGGCTGAGCACGTGGAGGGTTCTGTGCACTGTGTGGCACATCCAGACAGGAAAGGCTGCTGAGGAGAGACCAGAGGCTGCCAGGCAGGGCTTCCCCCTGGGGAAGGGGCAGGAGATGAAGCCAGGTGGTGGACAGGCCAGGCCTATAACCTGTCACCAGGAGAGGAGCTGGACTTGTTGCTGAAGGTTAGGGGCAGCTCTGGAACAGCGAGGGCAGGACGAGGGCCCAGGAGGGCATGTGACCACCCGGTGGAAGCAGGTGTGGAGGCTGGCTCTGCAGTCAACAAGGAGGCTGGGTCTCCAGCTCCTCCTGAGGCTGTCGCTGCTCCCTCACTCAGGTGTCTTCACTCCACTTCCCAGCTGAGGCTCAGAGAGGCTGGCTCCCTGGAGCCATGGGGGTAAGAGAGCCTAGCCAGAGCCTGCCTCCTCCCCAGCCAACACCCCACACCCACACCCCACACCCACACCCCACACCCCACACCCGTACCCCCACACCCCCACACCCTCACCTCACACCTCTACACACCCCCACACTCCACACCCCCACACCCTCACCTCACCCCCACACCCCACCCCCACACCCCCACACCCCACCCCCACCCCCACACACCCATACCCACACCCCACTCCCCCCAGCGCAAGCGCACACCCTTGGGGCAGACACCTGTGCTCAGCCTGGCCTTCCGAGCTAGGTCTCGGGTGGTGAGCAGCCTTCCAGCCGTGAAGCACCCTCCGAGCCCTGCTCCTGTGCTTCCCTGGAGCCCTCAGGACACACCAGGCCACATTCACCAGCAGCACCTCATGTCCCGCCCACGAGCTGCGGGGCAGGTGTGGCCAGCTCTGACCATGGTGGGGAATCAGGCCCAAGGGAGCCACAGGGCCTGCCGAGGACGCAGGGCTAACAAGCCGCGTGCCACTGAGCCACCGTGGCTTGGGCTCCAGCCATGGAGGTGGAGATTCCCCTGCCCAGAGCAAGCGGCTGCTGCGGCTCCGTCCACGGGCCCTGCCTGCCCCGGCCTCACCCTCTGCTGTCCCCTCAGTCTCAGGCCAGACCGTCTTTCTGAAGAACATCTCCACAAACATGTCGGGCTACTACATCTGCACCTCCAGCAACGACGTGGGGATGGCATTCTGCAACATCACCGTGGCTGTCAGACCCCATGAGAGCTGTGGGGCAGGTGGCTGGCCGTGGTCCCAACTCAGCTGAGCCCTGGGAGATGAACTGGGACTCCCTTAGAGCCACTCACTGGCAGGGCAGCATGGGGACCTGGCAAGATTCCTCCTGTCCCAGGCCTGCCCTCACCTGGGGGCCAGTGTAGTTCACTGGATCTTTGGAAGTGGAGCCTGAGACTTCAGCACCTGGCATTCTGGAGGGTCCCAGTCCTCTGCCCCAAGAGTCACTCAGGGATCATGGGGCTGTACCCAGGGACAGCTGCCATGGCCCAGGCCCATCTTTTTAGGGTGGGACACTCTTCAGCTAGACACCAGGTCTAGCTCTAGCATGAGCTAGGAGCTGGCGGGACTAACACCCAAGGTCTCAGAGCTTGGGTGACCCAGGGTGTTGAGGTACAGAACCAGGGACCAATCTGTCCCTTCTCTAACCTGAGGAGTGTCCCTGGCCTGACTGGTCACGGTCCTGTAGACTATATCTTTTGAGGGGTGTGGCCAGAAGCCAACAGTGCCACAGGCCCAGAGGCTGGGAGGGACCTGCCCCATCCCCCTGCACTGCCTGCTGCCCCCTGGCACCAGCCACATCAGGGGCTGGGGAGTGAGCTACTCTGACCTGTTGCAGCCTCCATGAACATGGCCCTGTATGCGGGCATTGCTGGGGGCGTGGTGGCAGCCCTCATCAACATCATCGGCATCATCATTTACTGCTGCTGCTTCCGGGAAAAGGATGACAAGGAGGTGGACAAGGAGGACACGAGGCCGTGAGTGTTGGGCACAGCTGTGGGGGGCCTGGGCAGCCCACTCCTCACAGACATGTCCACCCCCTCTGAAGAACCTACTATGTTGGCACCCCTATTTTGTAGCAGCTCACCCAACAGTCCCAGGGCTGGCTTCTGTGGTCTGTGCTTGGCCGGGGCCAGGCCTGGGCGGGTCCCTGTTCTGCTCCCTAGTGCCTGCAGGTCAGGTCTGTGGCACCTTCCTGCCCACTCCCTGCCTGACCCTCCATGCAGGTCCCTTTGCAGTGGTGGTGGGGTGGCGGGTGTGAAGGCTGCTCTTCCCATAGTCTGCAGGAGCCCAGCTTCCCGGGTCCCAGGTGAGGGACCTTCCCCTCTGTCATCACGGCCTGCAGGAATCGGGCGGCTTACCAGGAGCCATCAGAGCAACTGAGAGAGCTTTCCAGAGGGAGGGAAGAGGAAGACGACTACAGGCACGAAGACCAGAGGAGCTCAGGGCGCGAATCCCCTGACCGAGCTGGACAGTGACGGGCCGCTGCAGCTGGGTGCAGGGAGGGTTGGGGCGCAGCCTCCTGCTTCCTGGCCTCCTTCTCCCAGGCCCGGCTCTGTCCTCCAGCCCAGGCAGTGGTGGGAGCACTTCTTCCCCACGCTTGCTTCTGGGGGCCTGGCTGGCCTGGCTGAAGGAATCCCACCTGTGACCAACCCGCCAACCCACTCCCCTGAAAAATGACCCCTGCCCACTGCCACACCTAGTTCAGGGTCTGCCCCCAGACCTGGACCAGGCCACAGCCTCCAGCGGCTGAAGCTGGCGGGAGCTCCCGCAGGCGTGCACAGCATGTGGGCAGCCCTGCTCAGAACTGCCCAAGGACGCCATGCCAGCCCTGCAAAGGAGCCCAGCACCCAGAGGAGCACCCCACAGAGGGTTGCACTGAGTGCATTTTTGCTGAAAGAGTGAAAGAATAAATGAGTACGCGGAGGATTCCCTTGTTCACCTCACTCCCGGGCACACGCCAGCTGGCCTTCAGCCTCCAGCTGCCCCAGCCTCAGCTGGCCTGGAGTAGGAACCCCTGGGGTGCCCGGCCCTCACAGCTCCTGCTTCCCTGGAGTCCCCGCAGCGTGACTGGGAGCCTGCTTTGGAAGGGCGGGCCTCCTTTGTGGGTCCTCTCTGATAGGACAGTGTGCCCCACTTGTCAGTTAACTGAATTGATCTAAAATGAACACCCACGAGCTCACGGATGGTACAGGGGCCCCCCCTCCCTGTGGCTCCTCCCTTGGTGGCTCCCAGAAGGAGTGGCGAGCTCACCTCTGCCTCCCAGCCCACATGGTGCACCTGGTGGAGGCTTTCGAACGCCTCAGCCTCGGCCCCCCAGCCCACTGCCCTGCCTGCTGCCTGGGGCCACCCCATGGATGTTCTCATCCAAGCGCAGTTTACTGTTAAGCAAATATCGATGTCTTGTCTGGATGACCCAAGTGAGGACGAGAACCAGGAAATCGGACCCATCATGTCAGCACGACAGCAGGTGATTTGTAGTCACCTACTGTATGCCTGTCCTCTTGGTCCCCAGGACACCCTTAGGTAGGAGCGAGGCTCTAGTGGAGGAAGTGACCCAGCAACACCATTACCTGAGGGAGGGACGAGGCCACAGGACGTGGTGGGGCAGATAGCAGCCCGAGGCAGTCTGGGTTCTTCAAAGAGGAGGTGACCTGCAGGCTGCACCTTTATGCCGTGGAGGTGAACTTATCTCAGTCTAGAAACTCAGTGGAATTTGGATGTTGTAGGTTCTCACTGTCAAAATCACCCACAATATGGTCTCCTTAGGCTGACTGGCACCCGTTCCCACTTCAAGGTTTTCATGGACAGTTCAGAGACTCAGGGTGCTGTAGAAGAGTCAAAAGCCACCCAACTGGCCCTTGTTTGGCACTCAAGTCAGTTTTCACACAATCCTCCCTTGCGGTTTCAAATATTAAGGCATATGACAATGTTGGCTGTGCACGTCACCCAAGGACGGCCCTAGGCTGCTTAGAGATGTCCCCCCAGGTCATATGTAGCTCACATCCATCCAGCAGATGATTCTTTTTGTCTACCTGACCCAGGTCCATCTCACCTGGGGCCACCGTGCCCTCAGTGGCTGATTGGTCATGGAATCAGAATAGGACAGGTTGGTTACCTTCAAGGAAACCTTGTCCTCTGCTAGTGTAACCAGACATCTTATCACGTGCAGAAGTTCTGGAATATTCTCTGGTCTTAGCCCCATCTCTGGATATTCTGACTTGTTTCGATTTGGGTGAGGCTAGGGATGGAGCCCAGGCCTTGTGAATGCCAGGCAAGCACACACCCTGGGTATTCCAGGTGGGGCCCTGGCACCTGCAGAAGTGGTTCTGTTGGGAAGTGTGGTCCTGTGGGAGGTGCCTCCTTGGCACCCTTGGCTGCTGAGTTTGTGTAGGGAGCTCTCCTGTTCTCAGGTGCGTTTCCAGAAAGACCTGGCCCTGGTTTCTGCTTAGTTCTTCTGCACCTCCTCAGTCAACCACACCAACCCTGCTCCTCTCTTCTTTCCCATTCCTACTCCAAAATTCCCCCAGCTCCAGGGAAGTCAGGAGGTCTGGAAATTGCTTTAATATTGCTGTAACAAGACCTCTCCTCCTAGCTGGCTAGATATTTGGAAGAAGCATTTGATAGATAAAATACAGTGACTGGAAACCACTATGGTAATCAGTCCTCATTTATCCTGTGCAGCATCAGAGGCTGGATTAAAAACAACAAGCCAAGTCCAGTTGTCAACTTTGTTGTCTTGTACAATGTCCATGATATATGTGCTTTGGTATGTGATAGCATGAAATCCCATGATATTTACACTGCATTGTCTCTCTCAGAGATCCATCCTTATTACTGTACCCCCCAAATTTTATAGTCTTCAAAAGTTCCTTCTAAATCTTTGACCAAGTCTTGGATTCTTCCTATTATTTTATGTACCTTCTCATGTACCTTCTTACCTGAGGTAACTTCTTTTTCCAAGTGAAATTAAGGATGAAGTGTGCTGCCAAGTATTCTGCTCGTTAGAAAAGTTTTTTCATTTTTTATTTTTCAAGGGTAATCCTGAAAGATACTGTACATTGGTGTTATTTCATTTCACTTTACTTCTAAATGAAGATAACTCGTATTTATTTCTAGTAATATTTTGATAGAGGTTGGCCAATTTCCTCTTCTATCTGATTCGCAAAAGGGACGTTTTCCCAAAGAAGGAAATGAATAGGTGTTGTATCACACCTTTGCTCTGAAATTGATTGGGGTTTTCTGAGAAAGAGTGTAACTTCAGTGATTATCTTCTTGGTTAGTTATTTGCTTAGTTTTTGGTCACACTCTACAAGTGTGACCTCAGGTGAAATGCCAAGGAAGATAGAGAGTAAAATAAGTAGAAGTTATCAATTGATTATATTTTTGTAACTGAAGTAAGGTTTGTGAAGTACTATATGACTTGCAAATCTCTCTGCCTTACATTTAAAATCAAAATATAAAATTCATCTTTATTTTTTATGTACCACCAATAAGCTTCTAAAAATAAAATTTACATCTATTATTTTTCTAATCCTGTTCATGATTTCTCTATTTTCTTGATTATATGAAGTTTTTATAACTTATACTAACTTGATAATTTGTGTCATTTCCTGGTTTACAAACACTTATTGATTTTTGTCTCTTTTTAGTTATACTTGGCCTCCAGTGACTAAGGGAAATCTGCTCCTTAGTCAGACTTCCGATCTGCTCCTCCCAGCCAGGCTTCTGCCTCTCAGCTTCCCAGACCCTCATGCAGTTGGTTGTAAATTCTTCCAGAAGCTGTTTTGCTGTCTACTTCTCAGGACTAAAAATAAATATCAAAATTTTAAAAAAGATACTTTAGGGCTGGGGATATGGCTCAAGTAGTAGCGTGCTTGCCTAGCATGCATGAAGCACTGGGTTCCATGCTCAGCACCATGTAAAAATAAAAAAAAAATAAAGATATTGTGTCCACCTAAAACTAAAAATGAATATTTTTTTAAAAAATAGATACTTTAAAAAGCAAAATGTAGAGGGAGAATGTAGCAACATTTTTTTTTTTTTGGTAATTAGGCTTTTTAAAAATTTTTTAACATTTGTCTGTTTTAAATGTGGGACACCCACTAACACTTCATCAAAATAACAGTTTCTTTTCTGAGTTCAGGTGACCAAGGAATAGCCACACCCTTGGAACAAAACAAAACACACACATGCACACACACACACACACACACACACACACACAACCAGAATTATCTTTAACCTAACTTTTTATTTGATGTCTCAGATCCCCTTAACTTTGCACATTAGCTTCTTTGTTCAGTTGAATTGAAACTGCTTTTTGTAGTTGGAAAGAGTGTGACTATTGAACTTGAAACCTTTTATTCTGGGCATCTTGGTGGTTTCTGGTGAGGTTAAGTGGGTGAGAGGGTGAAGGGAAAGTGGGGGATTCTTTCCTATCATAACATGAAGTTTTCCCTACAGTCTGCTCTCAGGTGCCAGACCTCAAGTATTTTTTACAGTGGTATACTTTGATTATTTTTACTTCCCCTTTACCCATTAGTTTTAACAGCATTTTATCAAACTGCACTTATTAAGAACCACTTTTAAAATAAAGTTATAGTTCATCTAACCAGTCTGTACTTATTGCTTATGGTTTCACTCACCTGCTATGCCTGTTTTTGGTCTGAAAAACAGATATATTATTTTCCATATTTTATCCATTTTCCTACACATATATACTGAAAAGCAAATTAGGTCTGGAAATATTCGATTTTGATTGAATGCTATAATGAAGAAAATAAAATTTAAATATGCTAAATATATCTCCAGATTTTATCAAGTAGCTATGCTTAAAACAAAGAAAATATCCTAAAATTAAAAACCATGGTCAGCTTCAAAAAAGCAAGAATAAAACCCAAGTATTTATCCTTTATGATGGATTATAGATGATAAATACAGAATAACCTCAAGATTTAAAGGAAAAATAGTATTCAACCTGGTATTCTAAAATGAAGCAGATTGTCCATCAATTATAAATAAAAATAGATTTTCATAAATAATAAAAATCTAAAAAGCAATTTTCCATGCCTTATTTCAAAGAGAGTTACTCAATATAGAAGAAAAATTTAACAAAAAAAGGGAGCAGAGTTTGTGGACAGAAACAGTGGCTCTAACTGCGGAGCTCAAGAAAGTTATGCTGATTCTGCAGTAGACCTTGAAAATAGTTTAGTTAGTATACCTCAGTCCTACCTTTAAAATGATGGTTTAATAGAAATTTTAGCTAGTGAATAGTCAAGTGATTGAATGTAGCAAAAGTTAGAAGATTCTAGTGATCTATTTTCTCACCATACAAAAATTGAATATTAGAAAATACAGGAGGGGCTGGGGATGTGGCTCAAGCGGTAGCGCACTCGCCTGGCATGCGTGCGGCCCGGGTTCGATCCTCAGCACCACATACCAACAAAGATGTTGTGTCCGCCGAGAACTAAAAAATAAATATTAAAAATTCTCTCTCTCTCTCTCTCTCTCTCTCTCTCTCTCTCTCTCTCTCTCTCCCCCTCTCTCACTCTCTCTTAAAAAAAAAGAAAATACAGGAAAAACAAAGTGATGAAAAAAGAAAATAAAAACACACTAAACACAAATAATGGAAAGCCAAGTTCTGTATATGAAATACAGTAAAATGTGCCCTTTTTGTAAAATTCAATGGGATAAAGAAAGTAGTATTGATTGTTCTTGATGGTAGGAACATCCCCCCATGAGCAGCATTTATGTCCTGATATTGGATGTCAGAAAGGCTAATAAATTAGAGAAAGAAATCATTCTTACTTCTGGTGTGTGTTTTGTGATTTTTCAGGATTTTGTGTCATGTTTGTGATATTTTTAGTTTTCTGAATCTATAGTTTGCTGTGATTCATTTTCTTATTCCACATAAATATTCTCTACTATACCTAGTTTTGCATTTGTTGTTGTATATTCTTTTACTTAAGGAAGGGCCTTTCAAAGTGTATAGCTTCAGATTACACAAAATCCTCATCTGCCCCCCCCTCTTGTTTTAAAGGTAATTGTGAGAATAAAAATTATATGGTAAAACAGAATAGTATGAAAAAATATGAAATACAAAAAGAAATGTATATTCAGTGAAAAAATCCAATGGGTGAAGACAAAGAAAACTAGACAGAACCATTGAAATTATTTTAATTTTTAAAATAGGTATAAGTAACCTGCTTAAAATGTAACACAGAGAGACAGAAATAGGAAAAAAAGGTTAAGACACACGGAGAATATAGTTATCATGTCTAATATCTACATTAAAAGTTATAGAATATGGAATAGAAACAATGGGAAGAGTTAATATTCAGAGATAATACTCAAGAATTTTCTAGCATTTAAAAGAGAAAACCTCAACTACAGAAACATAAAATTCTGAAAAGAAAAAACTAAGAGAAATTTACCCCCATAAATATTGTAATGAAACAATAGTATATTTTTTTAAATGTCAACTTAAAAACCATCAAAGATACAAAAATGAATTAATAAGAATCAAAAAAATTAAGATGACTAAAGTTTTCCCACCATCAACCACAGTTGGCAGAAGACAATGGAAAATATTATCTAGCTAAACCATCATCCAAGAGTGAATGGGAGATAGTGGCATTTTCCAAAAATGACTGAGAGAGTGTACCACATACAAGAGTGTACAATACACACATCCTTTTAGAAAAACCTACTAAAAGTGTACTTTAGGCAGAAAGAAAGTGAACAAAGAATAAAAACAAGTCTTCAGGAGTAACGTTAAGCAAAGATATTGGCAAACTTGTAGGTATATCTAAATAAGTATTAACTGCTAGTCATACAAATAGTTTTGATGAATGGGAAGATATTAAGGAGGAACTTAACTATTGGAAAAATAAAATGACTGATGTGAGTCAAGAGATCACAGTTTAAGTTCTTAGATTGTTCAGGACAAGAGCAAAAGTTGTGAATGAAGGTTAGATTTTGCTGAATCAAAAATGCACAGTAGAGAAACAAATAGGTTTACATACATAATAAGTAGTTATAGGAAATAACAGCAGGAAAAAAAACATTGGCAACAGCAAAAATTAAATACTTAGAAAAACTTGGCAGAAAATGTGCAAAATCTACATCAACAAAACTGAAAACAGTCCCAGAAAACACAAACGTAAACTTAAACAAAAAGAGAGAAACTAATCCTAAATAGAATGACTTAATATCATAAATAAAAAGCATCTATCCCTTTGCTAATTTATAAATTTAATGTAAGCACAGAAAAATATAGAGGATTAGACAAGTTGATATTAAAGTTCTTATGGGGAAAACATTTGGGAAGAACCCAGAAAACACATTTTAAAAAACATCAGAAAAACAAAAATTACAAAGGGACATTGTCAGGTAGTTAAAACTAATGTGAAATCTTTACAATTAAAACAGTGTGTGCAGGTACAAATATGTAACAAATATGTAACAATGAATCCTACCATTATATAAAATTATAATGCACCAATAAAAAATATGAAGACAAAAAAAACAGTGTGGTGTTGACCCAGGAGTGTAGAAATATACTCCCCAGAGAGAGTAGAAAGCCCAGGAATGAATCCAAGACCATGTGGGATTTCAGTGTGTGAAAAATATGGCATTTAAACTGACTGGGTCAATGATGGACTTTTGTATAAATGGTGTTCAGGAAACTAGATGGCCATTTGGAATAAGACAAAATTAGACATATGCCTCACACAACAGATCAAAATAAATTCCAAATGGATTATGAACTAAATTGTAAAATGGAACCATACAAGAACTAAAAGAAAATATGGATGAATTTATTTTCAACAATAGTGTAGGCAAAGGCATTTTAACCATGACTCAAAATCCAAAGGTAGCAAAAGAAAAGACTGATGAGTTTGTCCATAGAATTTGTAAAAATAAACATTTCTTATAAAAATTAAATTTTATGGGAAAGACAGAATATAAGTAAAGTCAAAAGATAACTAACAGCCAGGTATGGTGGCACATGTCTATAATCCCAGTGGCTTCAAAGGCTGAGGCAGGAGGATTGCGAGTTCAAAGCCAGCCTCCACAATTATGAGGCACTAAATAACTGACCCTGTCTCTAAAATAAAATACAAAAAAACAGCACTGGGGATATGACTCAGTGGTTTCAGTGCTCCTGGGTTTAATCTCCTGCCAAAAAAAAAAGATAACTGACAATCTGAGAAAAAATATTAGCATCATATTACAAAAGTGCTAATATTACCAGGACATAAAAAATTCAAATTCTGTATTGAGTGTGGTGGTGTATAACTATAATCCCAGCTGCCTGGGAGGCTGAGGCAGGAGGATTGAGTGTTCAAAGCCAGCTTCAGCAACTTAGCAAGGCTGAAAGCAACCAAGCAAGACCCTGTCTCAAAAAAAGGTGGCAGGGTGGGGGTTGCTGGGGGTGTTGTTCAGTGTTTAAGTGCCCTGAGTTCACTGGTACAAAGAAAATAGAACAAAAACACCTCAAAAATTGAGTGACAACTGAAACCCCAGTAAAAATAGGGAAAATAGGTGAACAGGCAATTTGCCAAAAAAAAAAAAGATTAGATAGATAGCCCTCAGACATACAAAAGATAATAAACTCATTCATAATGAGAGATATGCAAACTAAAATGACATATTTGTCATATATCAGAATAGCAAAAATTAAAAGGTAAAACTACACATTCTGTTGACAAAGCTGTGGTGAAATAGGAAGTACTCAGCCTTCACCATGGATGAAATAACTGAAATTCTTGTGGAGTCATTAGTATCTAACAAACCATAAGAGCACTAACCTTTCAAATGTATTTATTCCACTTGTAGGAATTTACTCTGAAAATACACTTCCAGCAGTACAAAAATACACATGTATTTGGTCATTCATTGTAGCATTGTTTGTAAATACAAAGTATGAGAAACAACTTTAATAGCCACATGTAGGATAGTTGAATTAACTCTGTCATATCCACTTGATGAAATTCTATGCAGCTATAAAAAAGAGAAAGGAAGATCTTCATGAGATGACACAGAATGACTTTTCACTTTTGTCAACTAAGAGGACCTGGAAGCAATGATATCACACTAGCAAAGAGTATACCTACGTATCAGGTCTCTGAATGAATAGCAGATTTCTGAGCTTGAACAGAAATAATAAAAGGTGAGCCTGAAACATCTTGCATGGCCACTGAATAAGAAGGTACTCAAAATATGGTGGGAGCATGTCCAAAGGACACAGGAATTAACTTGAAAAAGCTCCAAGTGGACAAAAATGACACATTTTCAGCAAAAATGTAAATAATAATAGGAATGGATTTTGATTCATAATAGTAATAGATTATAGAAAAAATGAACACTTAAGGATAGGAATAAAGTTTTTATATAAGTAAATGTAGAAATGAGCTTTTCTTCCTTATAGTATATGTCAATTAATAAGTATAAAAGAAATAATTGAATTAGAAAAGTCACTATTTTTCAAACACTACTATAGTATGTGTTGCAGGTAGTAATCATCAAGGAATGCTAAAATTAATATGAGTCTGATAATGAAAATTAATATGTTTACATTGTTTACATGTCTCAAACTATCTCCCAAAAAGAAATACCTCAATAGCAAAAAAAAAAAAAAAAAAGAAAGAAAGAAAGAAAAAAATAATTGGTAACTTTACAGTGAAAAAATCTAACCAACATTTCTATAACAAAGTGATCAAAGTTAACATCACCAGTAAGGAGACAAATTGTTACAAAGTAGTAGTAAGAAGAGCACATCGAATTTGTGTTGGGTTTTTCGTTTTGTTTTCTTTTTGCCAAAAATGCATAACATAATAGAAGAACAATCAGGCCAACCCAAAGTAAAAATAATTCTATAAAATTTATTAGATTAACACTCTTCAAAATGTCAAGGTCATGAAAGACAAAAAGTGAGGAACTCTCCCAGATAAAGGTGACTAAGGAGATTTGACAACTAAGCATAATGAGTGATTGTGGACTGTACCCTGGTTAAAGAAAAGACTTTAGGGGAAAATTGGAAAAATGTGAATGAGCCCTATAACTTAGTTAAAGAATTACATCAATGTTAATTTCTTTTTTTAATGGCTTAAAACAACACAAATTTATTATTTTATAGCTCTGGCAGTCAAAAGTCAGAAGATAATCTCAAGAGCTTTAAAACAAAGTGTCTGTAGAGCTACATTCCTTTCTGAAGGCTCCATGGGACAATCCATTTTAAAGCCAGCCTTTATTCATTGGCTTGTGGGACTTCATCTTTTTGTTGTTGTTCTTAGATACACATGACAGCAGAGTGCATTTTGATATAATATGCATACATGGAGTACAACCTATTCTAATTTGAATCCCATTCTTGTGGTTGCATATGATGTGAAGTTACATTGATCACTCATTCATACAGGAACATAGGAGAAATGTACAATTCATTCTACTGTCTTTCTTATTCACATCCCCGCCTTCCCTTCATTCCTCTTTGTTTGACTCAATGAATTTCTATTCTTTATTCCTCCTCTCCTTATTGTGTGTTAGCATCTGCATATCAGAGAAAACATTCAGCCTTTGGTTTTTGGAGATTAGCCTATTTTACTTAGCATTATAAGTTCCATCCACTTAGAAGAAAATGCAATAAATTCACTCTTCTTTATGACTGAGTAATAGTCCAGTGTGTATATATCGCACATTTTCTTTATCCATTCATCTGTTGAAGGGCACCTAGGTAGGTCCCATAGCTTAGCTATCGTGAATTGAGCTACTACAGACATTGATGTGACTGCATCACTGTAGTATGTTGATTTGGGTATAAACCAAGGAGTAAGATAACTGGGACAAAAGGTGGTTCCATTCCAAGTTTTCTGAGGAAACTCCATACTACTTTTACAGTCTCACCAGCAATGTTCGAGTGTACCTTTATTCCCATATCCTTTCCAATTTTATTATTACCATTATTCTTTTTTTAGTTTATTTTATTCATTTAGTTTTATGTGGTGCTGAGGATCGAACCCAGTGTCTCGCACATGCGAGGCAAGCACTCTACCACTGAGCCACAACCCCAGCCCTGTTACCAGTATTCTTAATAATTGTCATTCTGATTGGAGTGAGATGGAATCTAAGTATAGTTTTAATTTGTATTTCTCTAATTGCTAGAGATGTTGAACATTTTTTCATATACTTGTTGACCAATCGTATGTCTTATTCTGTGAAGTGCCTGTTCAGCACCTGTTCAATTTCTTTGCCCATTTATTGATAGGGTTTTATTTTATTTATTTATTTATTTGTGTTAAGTTTTTTGAGTTATTTACATACCCTGGAGATTAATGCTCTACTGAGATGCAGGTGGTGAAGATTTTCTCCCACTCTGTAAGCTGTCTCTTCACATTCTTGATTGTTTCTTTGGCTGTGAAAAAGTTTTTAGTTAGATACCATCCCATTTATTTTACTTCTTATGCTTTAAGAGTCTTGTTGAGGAAGTCAGTTACTAAACCAACATGATAGAGAGCTGGGCCTAAATTTTCTTCTAGTACATGCAGGGTCTCTGGTCTAATGCCGAGGTCCTTGATCTACTTTGAGTTAAGTTTTGTATAATGTGAGAGACAGGTATTCAATTTCATTCTGCTATACATGGATTCTCAGTTTTCCCAGAATCACTTGTTAAAGAGGCTATCTTTTCTCCAATGAATGCTTATGGTGCCTTTGTCTAGTATGAAATCATTGTATATGTGTGGGTATGTCTCTGTGTCTTCTGTTCTATTGGTCTTCATGTCTGATTTTTTTTTTTTGCCAATACCATGTCATTTTTGTTACTATAGCTCTGTGGTATAATTTAAGGTCTAGTATTGTGATTCCTCCTGCTTCACTTTTCTTGCTAAAGATTGCTTGGCTATTATGGACCTTTTAGTTTTCCAAATGATTTTGGAACTGTTTTTTTTCTATATCTATGAAGACCATCATTGGAATTTTAATAGAAATTGTATTAAATTTGTATAGTGCTTTTGATAATACGGCCATTTTGACAATATTAATTCTGCCTATCCAAGAACATGGGCGATCTTTCCATCTTTTAAGGTCTTCTTCAACTTCTTTTTTTAGTGTTCTGTAGTTTTCATTGTAGAGGTCTCACATCTCTTTTGTTAGATTGATTCCCACGTTTCTTTTTTGAAGCTGTTGTGAATGGGATAGTTTTCCTAATTTCTCTTTCAGTTGATTCATCTTTAGTATATAGGAATGCAATTGATTTATGGGAGTCAATTTTATATCCTGCTACTTTGCTGAATTTGTTTGCATTCTAGAAGTTTTATGGTCAAGTTTTTTGTTGAGTCTTCTAAATATAGAATCATGTCATTGGCAAATAGGGATTGTTTGAGCTCTTCTTTTCTGATTTGTATCCCTTTAATTTCTTTCTTTTGCCTGATTGCTCTGGCTAGAGTTTTCAGGACTATGTTGAAAGCAGTGGTGAAAGATGGCATTCTATCTTATTCCAGTTTTTAGAGGGAATTCTTTATATTTTTCTCCATTTAGAATGATGTTGGCCTTGGGTTTAACAAATATTATTACTTTTACAATGTCAAGGTATGTTTCTACTATCCCTAGTTTTTCTAGTGTTTTAAATATAAATGGATGCTGTATTTTGTCAAATGCTTTTTCTACATCTATTGATATAATCAGGTGATTCTTACCTTTAAGTCTATTGATGTGATGAATTACATTTATTGATTTCCATATGTTGAACCAAACTTGCAGCCCTGGAATGAACCCCACTTGATCATGGTGCACTGTCTTTTAAATATGTTTTGGTATGTGGTTTGCCAGTATTTAATTAAGGATTTTTGCATCTGTGTTAATCAGGGATATAGGTCTGAAGTTTTCTTTTCTTTATGTGTCTTTGTCTGGGTTTTGTCTGTTTGTTTTTTGGGAGGGTATTAGGGATTGAACTCAGGGCACTTGACCACTGAGCCACATCCCAGTCCTATTTTGTATTTTATTTAGAGTGCCTCACTTTAGCTGAAGCTGGCTTGAACTCTCAGTCTTCCTGCTTCAGCCTCCCATGCTACTGAGATTACAGGTGTGCACCACAGGGTGCAGCCCTTTGTCTGGTTTTGATATTAGGGTGATGCTACCTTCATGGAATGAGTTTGGAAGAGTGCCCTCTTTGTCTATTTCATGGAATAATTTGAGGAGTATTGGTATCAGTTTTTCTTTGAAGGTCTATCAGAATTTGGCTGAGAATTCATCTGGTCCTAGGCATTTCTTGGTAGGTTTTTGATGGTGTCTTCAATTTCATTGCTTGAAATTAATCCATTTAAATTTTCTGTCTTCCTGATTCATTTTGGGTACATCATGTCTCCAGAAATTTGTTGAGGTCTTCAAGATTTACTATTTTTATTGGAGAATAATTAATCAAATTAGTTTCTGATTATCATCTATATTTCAATAAATTTCACCATGATATTTCCTTTTTCATCACAAATTTGGTAATTTGAGTTTTCTTCTTTCACTTCATTAGGTTAGCTAAGAGTTTATCATTTTTATTTAAGTTGTCAAAGACCAAACTTTTTGTTTTATTGATTTTTGAATTGCTTTTTATTTCAATTTCATTGATTTTTACTCTTATTTTAATTATTTCCTCTTTTCTACTGCTTCAGGTGTTGCTTTGTTCTTCTTTTTCCAGGGCTTTCAGATGTAATGTAAGGTTATTTATTTGGTGACTTTCTATTTTTTAATGAATGAGCTCAAAGCAATGAACTTTCCTCTTAAAACTGCCTTCATATGTCCCAAAGATTTTGATAAGTTGTGTTGCTATTTGCATTTACCTCTAAGTGTTTTTTTTATTTCATATCTGATTTCTTGGGCTGTTCATTGGTCATTCAATATCATATTATTTAGTTTCCAGTGGTTATAAGAGCTTCTATTTTTTATTTTATCATTGATTTTTTTATAGAAGTAGATGGACAGAATGCCTTTATTTTGTTTCATTTGTATATGGTACTAAGGATGGAACCCAGTGCCTCACACTTGCAAGCCAAGTGCTCTGCGGCTGAGCTACTATTTCATTATGATTTGATAGAATGTAAGGTATTATCTTCATGTTTTTGTATTTGCTAGGAGTTGTTTGTGGCTTAAGATATGATCCATTTTAGAGAAGTATCCATGTGCTGCTAATAAGAAAGTATAATAAGTAATTGATAGATGAAATATTCTATATATGGCTGTTAAGTAAAAATTATTAATTGTATTTTTTAGTTCCTTAGCTTCTTTATTTCGTTTTTGTTTGTAGAAGCATGTTAAAGTCACCCAGTATTATTGTGTTATAATCTATTTGTTGAAATTGAGAAGGCTTTGCTTGATGTACATAAATGGTCTACTGTTTGGGCCATAAATATTGTTTATATTTTGTTTATGTATAATTCTCCTAAGCAGTATGAAATGATCTTCTTGGTCCCTTCTGATTGACTTTGGCTTGAAGTCTAATATAAGGATAGGAAACCTGCTTGTTTATGAGACCCATGTGAACAATGTTTTTTTCCCATTCTTTTACCTTTAGTCTCTTGGAGACAGCATATTGTTATGTCTTATTTTTAATCCAATCTGCCAGTCTACATCTTTTATTTGATAAGCTTAGGACATTTATATTCAATGCTATGATTGATAAATGGTTTTTATTCCCTGTCATTTTGATTTATTTCTCACTTTTAATTTAAATTAGTTTTTCCTTTGATTGACTATTCTTCTAGTAGTTCCTCCCTTTGCTGGTTTTCAGTTTTATTTTTCATTTCTTCTTCATGAAATTAAAAAAAAAAAATTGTAGTTAGTTGTAGATGGACAGCATGCCTTTATTTTATTTGTTTAGTTTTTTTTTTGAGAGAGAGAGAGAGAGAGAGAGAGAGAGAGAGAATTTTAATATTTATTTTTCAGTTTTTCGGCGGACACAACATCTTTGTTTGTATGTGGTGCTGAGGATCGAACCCAGGCCGCATGCATGCCAGGTGAGCGCGCTACCGCTTGAGCCACATCCTCAGCCCCTTATTTGTTTATTTTTATGTGGTGCTGAGAATTGAAACCAGTGCCTCATATGTTCAAGGCAAGTGCCCTGCCCCTGAGCTACAGCCCCAGCCCCTTCATGAAATATTTTATTTAGTATGTTTTGTAGAACAGGCTTTTTAGTTGTGGATTCTTTTAGCTTTTGTTTATCATGGAAAGTTTTATTTCATTATCAATTCTGAAGCTTAATTTTTTTGGGTATAGCATTCTTGTCTGGCATCCATTTTATTTCAGAGCTTGGCATACATTATTTCAAGTCTTACTAGATTTGGGGGTCTGAGTTGATAAATCAGCTGAGATCTGGATTAGTTTCCCTCTGAATGTAAACTGTAAATTTTCTCTGATAGCCTTTAAAATTCTATCCTCATTCTGTAGGTTGGGCATTTTCAGAATAATATGCCTTGGTATGGGTCTGTTGTAATTTTGTACATTTGGGGTCCTGTAAGTCTCTTATATTTGATTTTCCATTTCATTCTTAAAGTTTGGGGAATTTTCCAAGTTTGGGAAATTTTCACTGAATATATTGTGCATTCCTTTGGTTTGTATCTATGAACCTTTATCTAATCTGATAGATCTTAAGTTTAGCTTTTTCATTTATCCCATATTTCTTAGAAGTTCTGTTCATGGGCTCTTAACATCTTTTCTCTGTAGTCAACTTTATTTTCAAGGTTATATATTTTTTCTTCATTGCCTGAAACACTGTCTTCCAAGTTGTCTAGTCTGTTGGTAATGCTTTCAAGATGAATTTTTAATTTGGTTTATTGATTCCTTCACTTCAAGGATTTCTGACTGATTCTTTTTCAGGATCTCTATCTATCTCCTTATTGAAATAATCTTTTACTTCTTGTATTTTCTGATTTTATTTCCTTTTTTTTCCTTGGTACCAGAGATTGAACTCAAGGGCACTCAACCATTGAGCCCACTATTATATTTTATCTAGGGACAGAGTCTCACTGAGTTGTTTAGTGCCTTTGCCATTGCGGAGGCTTTGAACTCATGATTCTTCTGTCTCATTCTCAATAGGATCACAGGCATGAGCCACTGCACCTGGCTGATTTCATTTCTTATGTCATCTTTTACCTTGTAGATTAACCATGAACTTTTGGAGTTCTATAACTGACATTTCCTCCATGTGGTATCAATGGAGTCTATTGTTGATATATTCTGTGTTATTTCAGTTTGTTCCCTTGCTTTTTCATATTGTTTGTATGTCTACCCATATATCTGGATGGATCTGAAGCTGCAGAGACTCTATCTTACAAGTTTACAGTGTCCCTCTATATTACTACTACCTCACAGATGGGGGTGGGGGAGCAATGATAGCAACAATCTATGCAAACACTATACAGCAGTAGACTAGGTACTTAGTTCTTATTTTGATATCTATAGTTTTAATTGGTACAATATTTAGAAATAGTAAGATTGGCAATTTCCACTAGTAAAAACAGCAAATGACCATGAATTATGTTTTGCTTAAAAATCAAATAATATATGTTGTCTGTAACTTCTGCTGCATAAATTACTTCTGTGACCTTGGTGTTAGAGGCAGATTTTATATACATCAAAAAGTATTAAGAGGCCGCCGCCGCCGCCGCCGCTTCCCGCAGAGCACCATAGAGCAGACTCTTCACCGCGCGAGTGAGTTGCTGAGTTTAAATGGAACAGCTGATAAGATGAGTGACAATTTAAAATCTAAGTGATCCAACATGGCGGCGGACACGGAGAGATCAAGCCTCTAACCCCTTCAGCTGCGCAAGCATAGGGAGAAGTAAACTGTCAAAATACTGTTCGCTCAGGACCACTAGGCACTGTTGAGCTGAAGGGGATCCCGGGCGAACAGTCTGCCCCTCTCAGAACACACCGAGCTCGGATTGGGCTGCATTCTAGTTCTGGTTCACCTGCTTCTAGTGACTCAGCACTAATGATCCCGCTGAAATAACTAGTCGGCCCACCTGAACTCACAGAGGTAAAAGCCAACTGAGCATGATAGTCAGACCCAGGGTATCCCTCTGCTGACAACAGAGGTCCCTTGCACCAGCTACCAGGGGAGTTGCTACCTGAGGGCAAACAAATTCGCTGGGGGTCCTCAGCCCCAAGCCCTACAAACTTAGGGTCTGAGGGAGGCAAACAGAAAGGGTGTGCCCAGGCATCCATGGAAACAGGGCTCCCAGGAGCAGCAGACCCGGTGTGTAGCCAGTATTGTGGCGAGCTTCACAGGTGAGCGGGGCCTGGCTTGAGGAACCACAAGAGAAGGCCCTAGGCACTCAGGATTGGAGACCCCCACAGTCTGGGAAGAAGAGCTGAGGAATAGTGATTGGTTCCCACCCATCAAAAAGAGAAGCCTGGCCCAGTTCCCACCTACTGGAAGAGAACTTAATTGAGCTCTATGACTGCATTTATTATTATTATTATTATTTTAATGATTATTATTGGTATTTTTTTTTAATTTTGTTTTCACTTTTTGTTGTTGGTGTTGTTGTTGCTCTTCAACTTTCTTATTAATGGTTTCAATTTTTTAAATTCTTTTTATTCTATTATTATTACTATTATGTTTTAAACTTTAATTTCCATTTGTTTATTATCATTATAATTTTTTTTTTGGTTTTAAATTTTTATATTTTCGTTTTTTCTTTCTTTCTTTTCACTTTTTTCTTTTGTCTTTTCGTTTCTTTTCAATTTTCTTATTCCCCCTTTCTTGAATTCTACCTGCCTACACTCACTCTCTTTAGTGACTTCTTCCCTTCCCTTCTAACACCTCTCCTCCCAAGCATCAAATAAATTTATAAGAGTAAACAGTAACTCAGCAGTCAAACAGAACAAGAAGTATCATGAGCATAAAAAAGCAAGGAAGAAAAGGAGTACAAACAATGAAGGACAGCCTAAATATTCAGGAGGACCTGGAGTCATCAGAAAAATGGCCATATAAAGAACTCAAGGAACACCTTAGACAGATGGAAAGGAACCTTAAAGGTCACATTGAAAATGAATTACATAAACAGATAAAAGAAGAAGTTAAGCATCTTTATCAGAAGATAGAGATTATAAAAAAATCAAACAATAATTCTAGAAATGAAGAAAATGATAAACCAAATTAAAAACTCAATCAAGAGTATCACTAACAGAGTGGAGCAAGTAGAAGCCCGAACGTCAGATAATGAAGACAAAATATACCATCTTGAAAAGAGTCTAGCCAACTCAGAAAGGCTGGTAAAAAATCACGAGAAAAACATCCAAGAGATTTAGGATAACTTAAAAAAACCAAACTTACGAGTCATCGGGATAGAGGAAGGCACAGAGATTCATGCCAAGGGAATGAGTAACTTGCTGAATGAAATAATTACAGAAAACTTTCCAGAAATAAAAAAAGGAAACAGATAAACAAATTGTAGATGCATACAGGACACTGAGCACACAAAAGGAAAAATCCTACATCACATGGACAATGAACAATACGTTACTGAATGATCAATGGGTTACAGAAGACATAAAGGAGGAAATCAAAAAATTCTTAGAGATAAATGAAAATACAGACACAACATATCGGAATCTATGGGACACAATGAAAGCAGTTTTAAGAGGGAAATTCATCGCCTGGAGGTCATTCCTCAAAAAAAGGAAAAACCAACAAATAAATGAGCTCACTCTTCATTTCAAAGCCCTAGAAAAAGAAGAGCAAAACAACAGCAAATGTAGCAGAAGGCAAGAATTAATTAAAATCAGAGCAGAAATCAATGAAATTGAAACAAAAGAAACTATTGAAAAAATTAACAAAACAAAAAGTTGTTCTTTGACAAAATAAATAAGATTGACAGACCCCTAGCCATACTAATGAAGAGAAGAAGAGAGAGAACTCAAATTACTAATATACGGGATGAAAAAGGCAATATTACACAGACGCTTCAGAAATACAGAAGACAATTAGAAATTATTTTGAAAACCTATATTCCAATAAAATAGAAGATAGTGAAGACATCGATAAATTCCTTAAGTCATATGATTTGCCCAGACTGAGTCAGGAGGATACTCACAACTTAAACAGACCAATATCAATTGATGAAATAGAAGAAGCAATCAAAAGACTTCCAACCAAGAAAAGCCCAGGACCAGTTGGGTATACAGCGGAGTTTTACAAAACCTTTAAAGAAGAATTAATACCAATACTTTTCAAGTTATTTCAGGAAATAGAAAAAGAGGGAGCTCTGCCAAATTCATTCTATGAGGCCAACATCACCCTGATTTTGAAACCAGACAAAGACACCTCAAAGAAAGAAAACTACAGACCAATATCTCTGATGAACCTAGATGCAAAAATCCTCAATAAAATTCTGGTAAATCGGATACAAAGGCACATCAAAAAAATTGTGCACCATGATCAAGTAGGATTCATCCCTGGGATGCAAGGATGGTTCAATATACAGAAATCAATAAATGTTATTCACCACATCAATAGACTTAAAGATAAGAACCACATGATCATCTCGATAGATGCAGAAAAAGCATTTGACAAAGTACAGCATCCCTTTATGTTCAAAACATTAGAAAAACTAGGGATAACAGGAACTTACCTTGACATTGTAAAAGCTATCTATGCTAAGCCTCAGGCTAGCATCATTCTGAATGGAGAAAAATTGAAGGCATTCCCTCTAAAATCTGGAACAAGACAGGGATGCCCCCTATCACCACTTCTATTCAATATAGTTCTCAAAACACTGGCCAGAGCAATTAGACAGATGAAAGAAATTAAAGGCATAAAAATAGGAAAAGAAGAACTTAAATTATCACTATTTGCGGATGACATGATTCTATACCTAGAAGACCCAAAAGGGTCTACAAAAAAACTACTAGAACTAATAAATGAATTCAGCAAAGTGGCAGGATATAAAATCAACACACATAAATCAAAGGCATTTCTGTATATCAGCGACAAAACTTCTGAAACGGAAATGAGGAAAAACACTCCATTCACAATATCCTCAAAAAAAAAATAAAATACGTGGGAATCAACCTAACAAAAGAGGTGAAAGACCTATACAATGAAAACTACAGAACCCTAAAGAGAGAAATAGAAGAGGATCTTAGAAGATGGAAAAATATACCTTATTCATGGATAGGCAGAACTAATATCATCAAAATGGAGATATTACCAAAAGTTCTCTATAGGTTTAATGCAATGCCAATCAAAATCCCAATGGCATTTCTTGTAGAAATAGATAAAGCAATCGTGAAATTCATATGGAAAAATAAAAGACCCAGAATAGCAAAAACAATTCTAAGCAGGAAGTGTGAATCAGGTGGTATAGCGATACCAGATTTCAAACTATATTACAGAGCAATAGTAGTAAAAACAGCATGGTACTGGTATCAGAACAGGTGGGTGGACCAATGGTACAGAATAGAGGACACAGAGACTAATGCACAAAGTTACAACTATCTTATATTTGATAAAGGAGCTAAAAACATGCAATGGAGAAAGGATAGCATCTTCAACAAATGGTATTGGGAAAACTGGAAATCCATATGCAACAAAATGAAACTGAATCCCCTCCTCTCGCCATGCACAAAAGTCAACTCAAAGTGGATCAAGGAGCTAGATATCAAATCAGAGACTGTCAGTCTGATAGAAGAAAAAGTTGGCTCAGATCTACAGATTGTGGGGTCGGGCTCAAAATTTCTTAATAGGACACCCATAGTACAAGAGTTAATAACAAGAATCAACAAATGGGACTTTCTTAAACTGAAAAGTTTTTTCTCAGCAAGAGAAACAATAAGAGAGGTAAATAGGGAGCCTACATCCTGGGAACAAATTTTTACTCCTCACACTTCAGATAGAGCCCTAATATCCAGAGTATACAAAGAACTCAAAAAATTAAACAATAAGATAACAAATAACCCAATCAACAAATGGGCTAAGGACATGAACAAACACTTCACAGAGGAAGACATACAATCAATCAACAAGTACATGAAAAAATGCTCACCATCTCTAGCAGTCAAGGAAATGCAAATCAAAACCACCCTAAGATACCACCTCACCCCAGTAAGATTGGCAGCCATGATGAAGTCAAACAACAATGAGTGCTGGCGAGGATGTGGGGAAAAGGGTACTCTTGTACACTGCTGGTGGAACTGCAAACGGGTGCAGCCAATTTGGAAAGCAGTATGGAGATTCCTGGGAAAGCTGGGAATGGAACCACCATTTGACCCAGCTATTGCCCTTCTCGGGCTATTTCCTGAAGACCTTAAAAGAGCACACTACAGGGATACTGCCACATCGATGTTCATAGCAGCATAATTCACAATTGCTAGACTGTGGAATCAACCCAGATGCCCTTCAATAGATGAATAGATTAAAAAAATGTGGCATTTATACACCATGGAGTATTACGCAGCACTAAAAAATGACAAAATCACGAAATTTGCAGGGAAATGGATGGCACTAGAGCACATTATGCTTAGTGAAGCTAGCCAATCCCTACAAAACAAATACCAAATGTCTTCTTTGATATAATGAGAGCAACTAAGAACAGAACAGGGAGGAAGAGCAGGAAGAAAAGATTAACATTAAACAGAGACATGAGGTGGGAGGGAAAGGGAGAAAAAAAGGGAAATCACATGGAAATGGAGGGAGACCCTCATTGTTATACAAAATTACATATAAGAGGATGTGAGGGGAATGGGATAACAAACATGGAGGGAAATGAATTACAGTAGATGGGGTAGAGAGAGAAGATGGGAGGGGAGGGGAGGGGGGATAGTAGAGGATAGGAAAGGTAGCAGAATACAACAGTCACTAATATGGCAGTATGTAAAAATGTGATGTGTAACCGATGTGATTCTGCAATCTGTATTTGGGGTAAAAATGGGAGTTCATAACCCACTTGATTCTAATGTATGAAATATGATATGTCAAGAGCTTTGTAATGTTGTGAACAACCAATAAAAAAAAGTATTAAGAGGTGTTAAGAATAGAGTTGAGTATGAGGACAGAAGAAGAGATAGGAGGTTAGAAAAGTATTTGCAATTTCAAAGAGTGAATAGAGCAGATGCAAGATATGTTGTTGATGTGAAAGAGGAAAAAATAGAAAAATATAAAGGAGGAGAGAGAGAATGGAATTTGAGGAATAGCAATAGGAAAAAGAGAGAGGGAAACAAGGGATATAGAGTAGTGGCAGGACTATATGAAACAAAATCAAAATATACTAACAAAAACCCTAACCTTCAAAATTCAGAGCATGAGCAAACAACACCTTCAGGAAAAAAAATTTAAAACGGCTAGAAATGAGGAGAGAGAAACAAATATGCTTATGTATAAGTGTCTTGAATCAATCAGTACACATTCAAATAAAACAAAAACCAAATACAGAAAACAAAAATAAAAAGCAAAATAAAACAGAACAATAACAACAACATAAAAATGAAAAATCTTGGTGAAATGTTAAGAAATTAAGGAGTTGTTTCCACTATGGAGGACAAAATAGTCAGAGAGCATATGTATTTGCTGCCTGTTTCCACCTAATTTTCTTTTTGTTTATTCTTGAGGAATGAACTAAGGGTGGGAGTTTGGCCGTGGGTTGTCACGTCCTTCCTTTTTATTGTGTTGTACTGAGTTGAAGTTTGGGGCTTAAGACTTCCCAATTTATTTCCCTTCTGGGGACATTAGTGTAGACAGGTTGGGCTGAGGACTGGGTGGCAAGACTGCTGGCTGGGGCAGATGGGCCTTGTAGCAGATTAGCCTGTCAAGCAAGCTGGGCTTTGACCAGACAATGAAGTGGCTGGCTGGGCCAGGCAGGGCCATGACCTGTCAGGTGGTACCAGATGACCTGGGCCTGGTAGGCCAAGTGACAAAGCAACTGGTATTTTATGGGCCAGCCACAAAGCCATCGGCCAAGTAGGCCCAGCAGTGGGACTAATTGGGGCCAGGGTGTCAGGGGCTGGGGACTGGGGGACCAGGGGCAACAGGCAGGTGCCAGACTGGTGCCAAACCTGGCAAGCCTTGGGGACCCAAGGACTGGTGGGTGCTGAACCGGGAAGGGAGCCAAGGACTGAGCTGGTGCTGGGACTAGTCAAGTGCCAGCCCGGGTGGGCCCCAGAAACTCAGTGGGTGCTAGACACCAAGTGACATCACACCTATCTTTCCAACCTCCCAACCTACTGCAGCTGGCCCCGTCAGCCTGTGCAAGTTGTAGGACTTATAGAACTGGGGAGAGCTGGGCTCTCTCCAGTCTCTGTAACCTGAGTTCCTCTGGGTTTTGACCAGACAATTATGTGGTTTCTGACTTTCCATGGGTTTACTAGGCCCAGTCAAGTCCTTGTTAGGCTCAGACAAGCCCAAGAAGACCCAGCTGCAAACTCACACATCTGGATTTCCAGTTTCTGTTGCAATTCCAAGATGGCTCCTAGATTGGCTGTCCAAGAATGATTGGTAAACTCAGGGTAAGTTTTGTTTTGAGATCCATTTAATGAGTCTAATAGATGTTGGCTCAGCTAGGGCAGATTGCCCCTCCAGTCTCAGGATTTTTCACTCTAAGCCTAGGGGAGAAGCAATATTCCCACTGCCTGAGTTCTAGATAGCTGAGCTAGGAGAAATACTGCCTCACTCTAATCTGCCATCTTGCCCCCTGCACCATGTTAATTTCTTCACTTTGGTCATTTTACTATGATTGTGTAAAATGTTAACTTCTGGAGATGAATGCAATCTTTCATAAGTCTGAAATTGTGGTAAAATAAAAATTAATAAAAATATATTTAAGAGACTTAATATTTAAATTTCAGGAGTACCACCAAAAAATAAAAACAAAATAGAGAAAACCAAATAAATCCACCAGAAATCAAAGGAAGATGGAATAAACAAAAAAAAAAACTTGTTAAATAGAAAACACAAATTAGCATGGCAGAAATAATTCTAAGTATATTAGTAATCACAAAAAAATTAATTCACTAATTAAAAAGCAGATACCTTGATGAATTTTGAACCCAGCAATATTCTGTTTTACAAGGCACATTTATGCCCAGCAAAGTGGTGTACATGTGCAATTCCATTGACTTGGGAGGCTGAGGCAGGAGGATCACAAATTCAAGGCTAGCCTCAGCAACTAAGCAAGACCCCCTCTCAAAATAAAACATAAAAACTCGGGATGTGGCTCAGTGGTAGAATGTTCCTCGGTTCAATCCTTAGTACCAAAAAAAAAGGGGGGGAGAAAAGAAAAAAACACATTGAAAAAATAGGTTGAACATATTAGTTGAAAGAAAAGGAATAAAGGAATTAATAAGTAAAGTTTAAACAAAAAGGGAGAAATACTAACAAAATGGGATGTAGAATTTATGGTAACAAGCATAACCACAGTAATGTATTTCAGAATAAAAAACACTAGCTGCTGTGATTCTGAAATCAAGTAGCTTAATATCGTACAGGGTTATTTCTCACTTACATAAAGCCTAAAACAGGTGAGGAAACCAGCCTCCATATTTTAGCTATGTACCCGGAACATGCAGACTCCAAGATCCCCAGGGCAGGAGGAGGGAGAAATGAAGGGGATACCCCAGAGTGACCCTTGTCACTGTTTTCTCACAATCTGTTCCCCAGAACTGGTCACATGCCCCCCAATCCAACAGGAAGAATATGAAGGACTAACTCTCTCCACTGCAAGGAGAGGAAGCCATGATGATAAAAGAAAATCCACCAGGACACTACACCTACCACACATGTATGTGTCCAACGGTGCCTTCTTATTGAAAGCAAAAAAAAAAAAAATGTCAGTTACACTAAGATGACAAATCAGGTAATGGGAATTTTGTTCATACTTTTATTAATCAGCAATCATCAGCAATCAAGCAAACCAAAAACTACCAAATAAATGTGAATGGCACTAATATCAATTGTGATCTAATAAGGACATAGAATCCTGCAACCCAACAAGTGAAAAACACATGTTCTGTTTCCATACATGTGGAACAATGATAAGTTGACCATTTACTAGATCCTGAAGAGTGTTCTGGAAATTCCATAGAACCTGTGTCATAAAGCACTCATTATATGACAGCATGCTAATGACAATAAAAAAACTAAAAGGATAAAAAGCACGAATTTGGAAAGCAAAAATCAGATGCATAGGGAAATAATGAGTTAAAGAAAAAGAATCACAATGCAAATAATGAAATATTTGGAACTGAATAACAATGAAAGCACTATATATCAAATTCATGGGAGTAGATGAAGGCAAGGATTAGAGAGAAATTTATTGTCTTAAATTCGCCTATTAAATATTGAAAATAACTGAGTTAAGTATTCATTTCAAGAACTAAGAAAAACAGATTAAACCCAAAGAAAGCAGAAACAAATAAAATAGGAGTAAAAAATTAATGGAAAAATATATGAATGCCTGATAAAATTAAAAGCTGTTATTTAAATGGCTAAAGAAAAGAAAAACCTCAAGCAAGCCTATCTAATAAAAAGAGAAAGAAAGAAAGAAAGAAAGAAAGAAAGAAAGAAAGAAAGAAAGAAAGAAAGGGGGATAAACTGCACCTATATCAAAGGATAGTATGGGAGAACCAAATTTTTATGAATTCACAAAAATTAGACATGGAAAATTATAGGTATAAATATAGATATTGGTATCAAGATGATACAAACACACAAACAGAACACTCAAAATTAACCTAAGAGAAAGTTAGAACAGCTGAGTAAACCAATAGCCATTAAACAAACTGAATTGCTAGTCAATAATTGACTTTCTGCATAGCAAAAAATTAAACCGAATCCCTGTCTCATATTGTACACAAAAATAAAACATAGATAACTGGAATGTCTATCTATAAAAATTAAACTTTTATAATTATTATAATAAAATATAGAAGAATTAAATTAAGGAACTTTGGGATAAAGAAATAAATCTTAAGGGCCCCAAAAAGCAAAAGTGATAAATAAATAATTGACTACATCAAGAATAAAACATTGAGTTACAAAAGACAGCATAACATTCAAGTCATAAACTGTCAGAAGATATTTGATAGTGATACAGATTTGAACATAAGTTATGCAAAGCCTTCCTAAAATCATTAATATAAAGACAAATACATCAGAAGGGAAAAAAATGGTCAAAATACATGGACAAGCAATACATAAGAGGGAGATAAAATCATCCCTAATAATCAGTTCATTCAAATAAAAACCTACAAGATATCATCAGGTAAATTAAACTATTGGAGAGCATATGATAAAACAGTAACTCTCATCCAGTGCTGGTAAAAGTATAAACTGGTATGATACTTTGATAGAGGAATTTAGCAATGAATGATGTGTCTGTTTTGTAGTTCAACAACTCTGCTCCCAGTCAATTTCATCATAACTTCATCCTCCTTAAAAAGATGACCAATCCAATGGTTTTAAAAGTGAGTTATGTCAATCCTCCCCTGACCCACTCTCCTCCCAGGAAAAAAAAATAAACCCTGAGATTAAAAAAAATATTATCCAAAGTTTCAAGGGATGGGGCTGGGGGGGGGAATTAAAAATCATCCTATTCATTTTATGTAACTTTGTTACCAGTTAGGATCTCCTTGACATCAAAGCCAGAAATTCTCACACATAGTTACAAGAATAGCACAAAAATTTTCACTGTGATACTACTTGAAATGGCCAATATCCACAGAAGGTAAATGTGCAACAGTAAGGAATCAGACGCATCTGAGAATGTTCCTGTGCTGGACTACTGTATAGCAACTCAAATGAATCAGCTGGAGCTCTATGCTCCAACACAGATGGATTGCAGCAACACGGAAGAAGTGAAAACAGAAAGCAGAGAACACGAAGGTGGACATGGCATATTTGTGGAAAACACTAGGTTGTTACGTGTTCTATACAGGGAGAGATGCATGGCTGTTGGTTATACAGACACCACACCCAATTCATATTCAGGAGAAAAAGAGGGAATGAAATTGAGGAGAAGTGCAGTAAGACTTTTACTTGGCTGGAGAAAAAAGTAAAAATTTGAAACAAAACCAACTTCCTTCTGATTCCTTCTGCCCAGGCCAGTGTCCCCAGCCAGGGTCTCCCTCAGGGCACCAGTGCAAGGACAGTGCTTTCTTTCACCAAATTTGAATCATGTGTACATATTGCATCATCACTACACCAGCCAGCATTACACGATGCAGCCAAAATAGTTTAAGTTTCCCACCCTTCTCCCTTTCTAAGACCAAAAGACTACAGCTGGCTTCCCTGGCTCCTGGCAGCCATAGGAATTTTTGTATTATTGCCTGGGACATTGGCAAACAAACATCTCTTGTCTTCCCTTTCCTTTTCAGGCTCTGCTTTCATCTTCCAAAACCTGGACACAAACAAAAGTGCCCTGCCTTGCTTTACAAGGCTGTTCCTCCCTGATGGAAAATTCCCTCTGGGCCATATAGCATGGACTTCAGAATACTGACCCTGGAGTCCCATTCTGCCTCTGTGATTTGGGGCAAGACACCTAATTTCTCCATGCTTCAATTTCAGCCTCTATAAAGGAAATAAAATAGGAGGTATTAGGAAGTTTCTTGGAAGCCCGAAATAATAAGAGCTCCCCCTTTTCATGCATACTCTGTGTCCACCACAGGGCTAACTGCTCTCCCTATCTTACTTATCTACTCCTCTCCACAACCAATGAGGCAGATGTTGCTTTCTCTCCATTTCACAGATGAAGCAATGAAGCAGGGTCAGTTTAAAGTCACACAGTGTCAGGCAGCAGTTGGTCTTTGACCACTCTGCCACACTGTCTTCCTGTATAAAGGGCAGGAGGGGATTCCTCTTTAGCACTTCACAGAGTGTTTGGGACACAGAACACTCAGTAAGTGTTTGATGCTGTAGTCCAGAGCTGTACCCAGACTCTGCAGCACACAGACATGTATTTACAGAAGTTGCCTGTCCACCAAGTGGCTCACTGAGCACATGACCCACTCCAGGAGAGCAAATCTGTGGGGACAAGTGCAAGACAGGGTAAGAGCTGCCTGTTCTCATCACTGTGGCCATGTCTCTGCAAACCCATTCACGAGCTGCCCAGCAGTGAGCCCCACGACCTGCAGTGAGCATCTCTCCTCAATTGCTGTCTCCAACTTTCATCTTCTAAGCTCGATACCAATGCAAGCTCTTCAAAGGTACAATGTCTTACATATCGCCTTGCCCTCATCCTGCTCAGACCCTGCATTTTTCACTGAATTATATATTTATTTTGTGTTAAATCAATAAATGCTAGATTATTTAGAGAGATGTTGTTTCCACCTAAAAGGCTGAGAATCTATGGAATGTGTTGAAACACAAATTGAGTTTTGTTGTCTATGTGACCTGAAGAATGCATCAGCTGGAAATTCTTCCCTCAACTAACTGACCAACAATAGAGAATGTATCTATCAAATAGAGTATGCTCAAGTAAAGGAATATTATGCAGCTGATAAAAATCACTTATAAAAGTTTGTAATGAGAGGGAAAAATGCTATCATAGAATGTTCAGTGGAAAGGCATGTTAGTCAGCTTTCTGTAGCTATGAGAAAATACCTGAGATAAGCAAATTATAAGTAGAAAAGATTTATTTTGATACATGGTTTCAGCAATTTTAGTCCATGGGTTTCTTGGTCTTGTTGTTGGGGGCCTATGGTAAGGTAGAACATGTATTGGAGCAAAGCTACTTACATCATGGTGGCCAGGAAAGAGAGAGAAAGGGGAAGGGGCCCAGGACAAGGAATGACCTTTGAGGACATGCCCCCTGTGATCTCACTTCCTTTCACTAGGCCTCACCTCCTAAAGTGGCACTATCTCCCAATAGTACCAGAGGCTGGTGACCAGGACATTAGTACTTGGCCTTTGGGGAGCACTTAAGATCTAAACCATAACAGCAGGATGCATAATTGCACATAAAATATAACCTCAGCTCTACAGAAGAGAATCCCAGAAGAAAGACCGGAAGGAAACATGAAAGATGTTAATAGTGCTTGTATGAATGGTTAATTCTGGATGATTTATGTTTTCTTTTGGCTTCACTGTGTTGTACAATTTCTACAATGAGCACATATAACTATTATGCCATAAAGTATGTTACCTTTTTAAAAGTTTTCTTCATAGATTCCTACCAAATGAAGCTTGCTACGCAAACCAGCACCTCATCTGTGTTCACCCACCAAAGGCAGTGAGAATATCAGAACATATGGACTCAGAAAGCTCTGTCCAGGCTTGCACCCCTCGGGGCTCTAGACAGCATGGGTGAATTACTGTAAGCCTCAGTGTCCTTTTTGGGTAAATAGGAATAACAACCTTGGTTCACCCAGATATTGTAAGGATCATGTGATGGAATGGAAGTGAAAGAATTTTGTGAACCCAAGTACCATGAAAACCTTAGCTGTTTTATTTGCTCTGTGATGATAGTATAATTTTAGTACCTCCCACCCATGCACAGACACGCTCTCAGAGACCTTGCTACCAGAATGTTCTTGTGTGAGACAGAACCCTTAGCATGCTGCCTTCTACCTCTTCCCACCTCCCCATCACTCCAGAGGCCTGCTGCAGAGGGTCCCCTGGCCAGGCAGGCTTATCTGAGAGACCACATCATTTGAGTAGAGGAAGGGGTGACATCATCCTGAGTGTGGTCCATGAAGTTGTCACTGGGTAGGGGAGCCAAGGGCAGGTGCAGGAAGAAAAGCAAACATAGGAAAGGGAGTGCCAGAGTGGGTCGGGTGGACTGGGTGGGGAGCAACATTCTGGAAGTGCAACTTTGGTGGCTCTAGTCTCTCCACAGGACCAACCAGTTCTGGCCATCAGTATGACTTGCCAAGATCAGCTCCACTAATCAATTCGCTGTCCAGAGCCCCACCATAGTGAACAGCAACATTCTACAGCCTTTATGGGTTATGGGCTATTTGGACTTACACTTTGTCTCTTGATCTCAGCACTGCTGTGAAAGAATAAAATATCATCTCCATCTTAGAGATAGAGAAGAAAATGAGGTCTTAGGTAATGTAGCTGTCTCAGGAAGCCACACACTCTACTACAAATAATCCAGCTGGATCTTAGTTCATTGAACTGTGCCCATGTTATTTCCTCTGGTCTTGCAGGTGACATGCCTTACTATGCAAAGACCAACCTGGTGTTTTGTTTGTTTGTTTGTTTTAACAAATTTTAGGAATTAACTATTATATAAGGAAGCCACAATGTATTCATTCCCATGTTTAGTAGGCACCCACAATGCATCAGACACTGCTCCTTGCAAGAGAAGGCACAGGGACAACCATGAGTTACACAGACTCAGTCTCTCACTATCCTCTTCCTGGTTTTCACAGCAAAAAAATACATCTGTCGCATCTCCTCTCTACTCCATCATTATCTTTCTCCTGGACTGGTTCTTTGGGCTTATAATTCGTCTCTGAGCCTACAGATCTACCATGCTTCTTTCTTCCTTCCTTCCTTTCTTTCTCTTCATCTTTCTTTTTTTCTGTTCTTTTTTTTTTTTTTGGCAGTTCAGGGTATCCTTCTCTGATTAGCTTTCCTCCCATTCCTTCAGGACATGGAACAAGACCTTAGGACAGGCTGCAAGGGTTCCTCTGGGTCCACATCCTCCCTATACCCTTGTCCCTTACCACTCTCCCTGGTACTTTAATATCGATAAGTAACCACTCACAGATCTCTAAGCAGTGCCCATGCTCTCTCTCAACTTGCATATACAGCTTTGAGTGGCAGGCCCCTTCCTTAGACTTTCTAGAAAACTTATATTTAATCTTTACAACAAAGCTCAAATAGTTCATTCTCTGTTCTGATAGTTTTCCCTGCCTCCCAGTAATTCCTGGATCTCCTATGGAATTAACCCCTGGTCATGTTCACTATGAACCTCTAAACCTATCTGTCTCTCCTCACACAGTCATCCTCCTCCTTGAAAACATAGAGTCACATCTTAGCACCTCACCCACAGCCTTCCTGGCACATAATAGAGGATCAATGGCTTTTAAATGGATAAACTGAATTGAGAATAGAAATAGTATTTTTGTGTAATATTATTTTTAGTTGTAGATAAATACAATACCTTTATTTATTTATTTTATGTGGTGATGAGGATCTAATCCAGTGCTTCACATGTACAAGGAAAATGTTCCACCACTGTGCTACAACCCCAGCCCCAGAAATAGTGTTCTTAATCTTTACTTGCTCCCCAACTAAGGAAAAAAATCTATTACACTCATCTATCCTTTAGCTTGGCGGGGTAAAGTGGAGGAGGAACCACATGATTCTTTCTTTAATTCATCTTTTTATTTATATATGACAGTGGAATGCATCAAAATTCTTATTACACATATAGAGTACAAATTTTCATATCTCTGGTTGTATAAAAAGTATATTCACACCAATTCATGTCTTCATACCTGTACTTTGGATAATAATGACCAGCACATTCCACCATCATTAATTACCCCATGCCTCCTTCTTTTCCCTTCAACCTCTCTGCCCTATCTAGAGGCAGGGAGCCATTTCTGTATCTCCCTTTATAGCTCAATATTCCTCCCATGCTCCCTCTCCCTATCCCACTATGAATCAGCCTCCTTATATCAAAGAAAATATTTGGCATTTGTTTTTTTGGGATTGGCTAACTTCACTTAGCATTGTCTTCTCTAACTTCATCCATTTACCTGCAAATGCACATGATTCTATATCTACAATGTTTTGAATTTGTGTCCCTCCAAAACTCATGTTGAAACTTTACCCCAAGGCAACAGTTTTAAGAGGTGGGGTCTTCAGGTGGTGATTAGGGCTGAAGGCTCCTCCTCATGAATGGGGCTAAGGTCCTAATGGAAGAGTCTAAACACAGCCTTCACCCTGTTAGCCCTCTGTCCCTCCTTCCATGTGAGAATACAGCAGTCATCATCTCAGCAGGATGCAGACTCAAGGAGCCATCCTGGAAGCAGAGAACAGCCCTCACTGGACACTGCACCTGCCGGCATCTTGATCTTGAACTCTGGAACCTCCAGAACTGTGAGGAATAAATGTCTATGACTTAAGAATTAGTCAGTGGCATTCTGTTATAACTGCATGAGGAGTTTGAACATATTACCTGCTTTAACGTTCTAACCTTAAAACTATTCATTATGACTTTCCACATTCATTACAGATTTGACTGAAAGTGAGTGTTCTGTTTGGTTTTGTATGAATTTTTTTAAATAGGTTTTGAGTTTCTACCCCTGGCTCTGCCCTAGAGAGCACACATATCATTGGACGTGCTCTCTACCTGCAAGGAAACAAGGTCATCTTTGAGATTAGGACTTGAGCACTTGGGTGGGAGGATGCTGTAGAAGTCCAAGCTTGGGGAAGAACCAACAGCAGAGAGGAGCCACTGGAGCCAAGTGGACAGATGAGCTGTCTCAGGAGAGAAGATAGAGCCAAGAACAAAAGCTCAAGTCTTGAGTCCTGGGCTCCCTGAGGTCTGAGCAGAGAAGGAAGAGCAGGCACCTACAGCATGAGGTGCAGCAGGAAGGTCAAGGACAAACAAGATGGTCACATGGGACCAGACGACAGATTTTCTAAGGGAAGTCTGATGAAAATGGAATGACTGAGAGGCAGGGAGCCATTTCTGTGTCTCTCTTTATAGCTCAATAAGTGCTTTTCAGTTATTGTGTTTTCATCAGTAAGGCTCAGACAGGCTCTGGGAGGCCCTTAAGCCAAAGCAGATCCATTTCTCCCCTTCCAGAGGGAAATAGTAGGAGGAGGGGCCATTCTCCACCCCTTCCTCTCCAACATCAGCTCCTAGGCGTTATTAAGCCTCACCACATCAGTATTCCAACCCCAGAGTCCCTCCAAATACCCATGTAAACATTCATTTACATTTAGATTGTGCTTCTCTGGATTCAGACTCTTTCCATGAAAACTCTAACAATCCAATTATCAAGAAAACCAACATGTCATTTCTAAGCCTTTTGGTGGGGGAGACCTTCTCCTCCCTCAGGAAATCCTCTGTTCAGCGTGAAGCAGCTCCAGGTGTCCCTGACTAGATGGATTTGGTCAGCATCCCAACTCACTTGAGGACGAAATTTGAAATATCTATGCTCTTCAGGAGGTAAAGATGAAGGTTGAGGAAAGCAAGTGATCAAACTATTGTATTCATTTTAAAGGGGAGAGAGGTAAGGGTTGTCTAGGAAAACTTACACTAGGAAAAAATCTTGGAAAAACTGCTCAGGTTGTGAAAAGTGCTCCACTCTGGATTCACAGAGAGATAGATGGCTTCTAATCCCAGCTCTGTGGCTTCTTAGCTTTCTTTCCTTCAGGCCATCCATATATCTCTGTAATAGGGTCAAGGATGCCATCAACTATACCGATATGTACCTTTTAAGTCTGTTCTGATGAGTTAATGAAGCCATGTATATGAATACCCTTGGCACCAACTCGACATTTAGCAAACACTTTTCCCTTACTTGTGAAGGGGGAATGGTAATTTTAGGAAAAAAAGCATCTTCCTCGAAAGTTGGGACCAAACTACAAAGGAGGGCCAGACAGTGAAAGAATTTGTTTGCTACCTTGACACCACCCAGGAACTTAATCACACCTGTGGATATGGGGGGGGGACTTTCACCAAATCTTAGATTAGATGATCCAGGGCTGAACTTAAGGACAAGTACAAGGACAGAGAGTGCTTCTCCACCTAGCAGATGATTAATATGCCTGGGGAAAAACTAAACCTAACTCTCTCTGAGATATCAGTGGAGTTTCCCTTTCCTACTTACTAGAAATCCAAACCAAGTCAGCAAAAGAAAATGATAGAAACAAAGACCAGGCTGGGAAGAAAGCAATGAACACAAATCCTCCAGGTTGTCTGAACACACAAAACCAGGGAGCCCACACCCAAGCAGATCTTGGTGTGGAACATTCCAGATTGCAAACTTAGCAAACAGCAAAACTCCTTGAGGGTGCCACATGGCTAAGGAATCTCTCTCTATCAGATGTTAAAAAACCAGTTGCCCTCATTGGCCTTCACACAACATCTCCATAGCATGTAGTGATCCAAGATGTCTTCCCAGCACCCCCTTCTTGTCCACTCAGTCATGCTACAACTGTCTCTTATAGAGGAAAGAACAATCCATCTCACTACAAATTTTGAGATTGAGACAGATGAAGAAATCAGGACACAGAGAAAAGCCAGACTGAGAAGTATGAAAAGCAGATCTTGTGAGCATTCTCCTTTGATGTGGTGTTAAACTTGCCCCATCTCAGGACCCCCATTTCCTCATTAGTGAAAGGAAGATATTAGCCATGTACCTCAGAACAGGAGTCTGAGTCAGGAGTATTAAGGGCTTACTTTGGTTTAGTTCCCCAAAGTATTTTCACATCCATTTTCTTTTAAGATCCTCACAACACTGTTGAAAGGAAGGCTGGGAAAATGACAGTTTCTCCCCTTCACAGCTGAGAAATCTGAAATTCAGAGAATTTAAATGGTTTCTCAAGAGCAAGTTGGGAGTAGAACTGGCCCCCATCCCATTGCCCATTCCACTCCAACCCACTGCCAATTTTTGCTATAAAAATGCAATTGATTGTAAATTATTCATAAAATATGGTGTTCCTTTTTATATGATTTTATTGTTTCCCATTTTATCCAAAGTATTGCATATTCATCATAGAAAATTTAGAAACAACAAATAAGTAAAAGGAAGAAAATCATGGCTACCCATAGCTCTATGGAAAGACAATGTTGCTTTAAAAATTAAAAATAAAAGAAGAATATATCACTATACTAATCACCTAAGACACAGTCCTGAGATTATCATAAAAATGACAGAGTTCAAGAATTACAGTGGGCAGCAACTAGAGGTGGTGCTTTTAAGAAGAGTGGCTGTAATGAGTCACCCTGGGGCAGGAGTTAGAGGTAAAAGTGGAGTTTTAGTTTTGAAGGTAGTTCAGTGTGCATGGGGAATGGGCAGTGCAGGGGGATGCAGCTGCTGTTCTAGCAGAGAGAACAGAGGACCCAGTGATGGAGCTGTCCCTGGAGAGGTCATGTCAGGTGGAGGAATGGGCTGACAGGCTCTCTGTCCATAGCATCAGGCTGGAAGACAGAGATGGACACAGGATGGAAAGGCAGATGTGATGGTGAGTCTATGGAAGCCCTTGGATGAGTCCTTTAAAAAAAAAAAGAAAAATTGAGTCAGTGAAATGAGGCAAAATCTGGTAGAAGGTTGAAGAAGAAATTTGAAGGGTTTGAGGAGAAAGAAGAGGGTGGAAATAGCTATCTTAGACAGTGAGAGAGAAACCCACCATAAGGTGTCCTTTGAAAGTCTCAACTTGGTTCTGTCTTTATCTCTAGGTGCATACATAGAGGCCTGGAATAGACAAAGAGTTGGGTTTAATCAGGCTTGTGGGTAACCAAGACAGAATGAAGAAATGGAGAGGAACAAGGGAGTGCAAAGATATTGACGTGGTAAGGAGAGAAGAGAAGGCCTCTGGAGAGGTGGGCAGCACATAACAGTGGAGCCACACCAACAGGCGCAGGGCTGGAGTTGGTGTAGGGAAGAGCATGAGCTACAGAGAGAAGGTGATGGGGGCACTGCCATTCTCAGTAATCACAAAGTTTCAGGTCTGACCTGGAAAGCAAGTGGCCGAGTTAGAGCAAGAAAGAACTGCCAGGATGAGGAACTGTGGGAATCAGGGACCACAATATTGGTACCATCATCTCTAACTGTAATGAAATTACCAAGAATTAAGAAAGAGTAGAATTATACAAAAAGTGAGACAGAGCTGGGCTGGGACTGTAGCTCAGCAGCAGAGTGCTTGCCTAGCATGTGTGAGGCACTGGGTTCCATCCTCAGCACCACATAAAAATAAACAAATAAAATAAAGGCATTCTGTCCATCTATAACTACAACAAAAATTTAAGTATATTTTGAAAATGAATTAAACAAACAAATTCAAATGGCAAAGAATGAGCTCTACCAGGAGATAGAGATCTTAAAAAAAAATCAAACAATAATCCTAGAATTGCAGGAAACTATAAACCAAATTAAAAACTCAAACGAGAATATTACAAATAGACTTGATCAAGTAGAAGTCAGAACATCAGATAATGAAAACAAGGTTTATCAACTTGAAAAGAATATAGTCAACACAGAAAAGATGCTTAAATCCCATGAGCAATCTATTCAAGAGATAAGGGATGTCATAAAAAAACCAAATTTGAGAGTCATAGGGATAGAAGAAGGCACAGAGATTCAAACCAAAGGAATGGACAGCATATTAAATGAAATAATTCTAGAAAACTTCCCAGAGATGAAAGATGAAATGGATTGCCAAATCCTGGAAGCCTACAGGACCCCAAACATTCAAAACCATAATAGACCAACTCCAAGACATATAATTATGAAGATAGCCAACGTACAGAACAAGGAGAGAATATTAAAAGCTACGAGAGAAAAGAGGCAGATTATATTCAGGGGAAAACCAATTAGGTTAACGACCGATTTCTCATCACAGACTTTGAAAGCGAGAAGATCCTGGAACAATGTATTTCAAACGCTGAAAAATAATGGATTCCAACCAAGAATACTGTATCCAGCAAAACTGAGCTTCAAATTTGACAATGAAATTAAAATCTTTCACGATAAACAAAAGCTAAAAGAATTTGCAGCAAGAAAACCAGCTCTGCAAAGCATTTTGAGCAAAACACTACAAGAAGAGGAATTGAAAAATAGTGGCCAAAACTAACAGCAGGAGGTATCTCCGTAAAGGGGGAGGAAAGTAACCAAAAAGTAAAACTAGCCAAACTAAAATAAATAAATAAAGAAGCATGACTGGAAGTACAAATCATATCTCAATTGTAACCTTAAATGTTATAATGGCCTAAACTCACCAATCAAGAGACATAGACTAGTAACCTGGATCAAAAAAACAAATCCAACAATATGCTGCCTTCAGGAGACTCATATGATAGGAAAAGACATACACAGGCTGAAGGTAAAAGGTTGGGAAAAATCATACCACTCACATGGCCCTCGGAAGCAAGCAGGAGTGGCCATACTCATATCGAATAAAATCAACTTCAAACCTAAGTTAATCAAGAAGGATAAAGAAGGACACTATATACTGTTAAAAGGAACCATCCACCAACAAGACATAACAATCATCAATTTGTATGCACCAAACAATGGAGCTGCAATGTTCATAAAACAAACTCTCCTCAAGTTCAAGAGTCAAATAGACCACAACACAATAATTATGGGTGACTTCAACACACCGCTCTCACCATTAGACAGATCCTCTAGACAAAAACTGAATAAAGAAACTATAGAACTCAACAGCACAATCAATAACCTAGACTTAACCGACATATATAGAATATATCAACCATCATCAAGTGGATACACATTCTTCTCAGCAGCACATGGATCCTACTCAAAGATAGACCATATATTATGCCATAAGGCAACTCTTAGTAAATATAAAGGCATGGAGATAATACCATGCACCATATCTGATCATAATGGAATGAAATTGGAAATCAATGATAAAAGAAGGAAGGAAAAATCCTACATCACATGGAAAATGAACAATATGTTATTGAATGATCAATGGGTTATAGAAGACATAAAGGAGGAGATGAAAAAATTCTTAGAGTCAAATGATAATACAGACACAACATACCGGAATCTATAGGACACAATGAAAGCAGTTTTAAGAGGGAAATTCATTTCTTGGAGTTCTTACCTCAAAAAAAGAAAAAACCAACAAATAAATGAACTCACACAACACCTCAAAAACCTAGAAAAGGAAGAGCAAAACAACAGCAAATGTAGTAGAAGACAAGAAATAATTAAAATTAGAGCAGAAATCAACGAAATTGAAATAAAAGAAACCATTGAAAAAATCGATAAAACTAAAAGTTGGTTCTTTGAAAAAATAAATAAGATAGACAAGCCCTTAGCCATGCTAACGAAAAGAAGAAGAGAGAGAACTCAAATTACTAACATATGGGATGAAAAAGGCAATATCACAACAGACACTACAGAAATAAAGAAGATAATTAGAAAGTATTTTGAAACCCTATATTCCAATAAAATAGAAGATAGTGAAGATATCGATAAATATCTTAAGGCATATGATTTGCCCAGATTGAGACAGGAAGACACACACAATTTAAACAGACCAATAACAAAGGAAGAAATAGAAGAAGCCATCAAAAGACTACCAACCAAGAAAAGCCCTGGACCGGATGGGTATAGAGCGGAGTTCTACAAAACCTTCAAAGAAGAATTAATACCAATACTTTTCAAGCTATTTCAAGAAATAGAAAAAGAAGGAGCTCTTCCAAATTCATTCTATGAGGCCAACATCACTTTGATCCCAAAACCAGACAAAGATACTTCAAAGAAAGAAAACTACAGACCAATATCTCTAATGAACTTGGATGCAAAAATTCTCAATAAAATTCTGGCGAGTCGAATACAAAAACATATCAGAAAACTTGTGCACCATGATCAAGTAGGATTCATTCCTGGGATGAAAGTCTGGTTCAATATACGGAAATCAATAAATGCTATTCACCACATCAATAGACTTAAAGACAAGAATCATATGATCATCTCGATGGATGCAGAAAAAGCATTTGACAAAGTAAAGCATCCCTTTATGTTCAAAACACTAGAAAAACTAGGGATAACAGGAACTTACCTCAACATTGTAAAAGCTATATATGCTAAACCTCAGGCTAGCATCATCCTAAACGGAGAAAATCTGAAGGCATTCCCTCTAAAATCTGGAACAAGACAGGGATGCCCTCTATCACCACTTCTGTTCCATTTAGTTCTCGAAGTACTAGCCAGAGCAATTAGACAGACAAAAAAATTAAAGGCATAAAAATAGGAAAAGAAGAAATTAAATTATCGCTATTTGCGGATGACATGATAATGTACTTAACAGACCCAAAAGAGTCTACAAAGAAGCTGCTAGAGTTAATAAATGAATTCAGCAAAGGGGCAGGTTATAAAATCAACACGCATAAATCAAAGGCATTCCTGTATATCAGCAACAAAACCTCTGAAATGGAAATAAGGAAAACCACTCCATTCACAATATCCTCAAAGAAAATAAGATACTTGGGAATCAACCTAACAAAAGAGGTGAAAGATTTATACAATGAAAACTACAGAACCCTAAAGAGAGAGATAGAAGAAGATCACAGAAGATGGAAAAATGTACCCTGTTCATGGATAGGCAGAACCAACATCAACAAAATGGTGATATTACCCAAAGTTCTCTACAGGTTTAATGCGATGCCAATCAAAATCCCAACGGCATTTCTTGTAGAAATAGACAAAGCAATCATGAAATTCATATGGAAAAACAAAAGACCCAGAATAGCAAAAGCAATTCTAAGCAGGAAGTGTGAATCTGGAGGTATAGCAATACCAGAGGTTAAACTGTACTACAAAGCAATAGTAACAAAAACAGCATGGTACTGGTACCAAAACAGGCAGGTGGACCAATGGTACAGAATAGAGGGCACAGAGACTAATCCACAAAGTTACAACTATCTTATATTTGATAAAGGGGCTAAAAGCATGCAATGGAGGAAGGATAGCATCTTCAACAAATGGTGCTGGGAAAATTGGAAATCCATATGCAACAAAATGAAATTGAATCCCTTTCTCTCGCCATCCACAAAAATTAACTCAAAATGGATCAGGGAGCTAGATATCAAATCAGAGAAACTGCGTCTGATAGAAGAAAAAGTTGGCTCAGATCTACAGATTGTGGGGTCGGGCTCCAAATTCCTTAATAGGACACCCATAGCCCAAGAGTTAATAACAAGAATAAACAAATGGGACTTACTTAAACTAAAAAGTTTTTTCTCAGCTAGAGAAACAATAAAAGAGGTAAATAGAGAGCCTACATCCTGGGAACAAATTTTTACTCCTCACACTTCAGATAGAGCCCTAATATCCAGAATGTACAAAGAACTCAAAAAATTAAACAATAAGATAACAAATAACCCAATTGACAAATGGGCCAAGGACCTGAACAGACACTTCTCAGAGGAGGATATACAATCAATCAACAAGTACATGAAAAAATGCTCACCATCTCTAGCAATCAGAGAAATGCAAATCAAAACCACCCTAAGATACCATGTCACTCCAGTAAGATTGGCAGCCATTATGAAGCCAAACAACAATAAGTGTTGGAGGGGATGTGGGGAAAAGGGTACACTTGTACACTGCTGGTGGGGCTGCAAAATGGTGAGGCCAATTTGGAAAGCAGTATGGAGATTCCTGGGAAAGCTGGGAATGGATCCACCATTTGACCCAGCTATCGCACTTCTCGGACTATTCCCTGAGGACCTTAAAAGAGCGCACTATAGGGATACGGCTGCATCAATGATTATAGCGGCACAATTTACAATAGCTAGACTGTGGAACCAACCTAGAAGCCCCTCAATAGATGAATGGATAAAAAAATGTGGCATCTATACACAATGGAGTATTATGCAGCACTAAGAAATGACAAAATCATAGAATTTGCAGGGAAATGGATGGCATTAGAGCAGATTATGCTAAGCAAAGCTAGCCAAGCCCTAAAAAACAAATGCCAAATGTCTGCTTTTATATAAAGAGAGCAACTAAGAACAGAACAGGAAGGAAGAGCATGAGGAAAAGACTACAGTAAACAAAGACGAATGGGGGAAGAGAAACGGAGAGAGAAGGGAAAGCATATGGAAATGGTAGGAGACCTTCAGTGATACATAAAATTATAAGAGGTCAGGAGGGGCAAGGGGGAGGGAAAAAAAGGGAGAGAATTGAACAACAGCAGGGGAGGTAGAGAGGGAAGATGGGAGGGGAGGGGAGGGTCGGGGGGATAGTAGGGGATAGGAAAGGTAGCAGAATACAACAGTCACTAATATGGCATTATGTAAAAATGTGAATATGTAACAGATGTGATTCTGCAATCTGTATTTGGGGTGAAAATGGGAGTTCAAAACACAATTTGAGTCAAATGTATGAAAGATGATATATCATGAGCTATGTAATGCTTTAAATAATCAATAAAAAAATTTAAGTATGTATATAATAACAGCCAGATCACTGAAAGAGCTCAGCAGAGATTTCAGCAGCTGCCTGGTCCAAGGAGACCATATATAGTGAGACAGAGCTAAAATTGTGAAGAAAATATAACCGTGACCCTGTAAGTAGACAGTTTCCCACTACACTGGGCAATAACATCAGAAATGTTGGGAATATCACTGGTTATGAGATTTTAGAACCAAAATCTTAATTTTATCTAATTTGAAACTATTTAAGAGCAGAGACTTTAAAAATAATCAATGAATAAGAAAGCAAATAAATAGAGAAAGATTATAAAATCTTAAAAGGGCATACACTCCCAGTGTCCTAATGCTAGGGAATTCTCTTATTTCAAGGTGTAGAGTTTCCTCTAAAGAGTGTCAGCTTTTGTTCCTGCAGAAATTTAAATTACTAGTGATAACTTGAAAACTAGTGGAGGCTTGGTTTTTGACTTTGTTAGGGCAAGTTGATTCCAGCACCTTAGTCCTAAAATGTGGTCTTTTCTCTAATGGTGGTCTCTCTGGGGTTATAATGGAAAGTAAGATGTTTACCTAGCCCCTCTAAATCTTGGCCAGGCTCAACTCCTAACTATTCTCCCTGGACCAGGCAGCTGCTGAAATCTCTGCTGAGCTCTTTCAGTGATCTGGCTGTTATTTTCCCTCTGGGATCCTGGAATCTTTCCATGCACATACATAATTCAGGAGCCAGCCAAGAAATCAAGAGAAGCTTATCTCAACTTAATGATCATGAGTGTCCTGTATATGCTTTCTCAATAACTGGTGGATCCAGCAGCCATGAGAGTTAGGATGATGTGGCTTTCTGCTGGAGCTCTCCCATGGCACGCAGCATGAACTGGGGTGTGCCCCCCTAGAGAAAAGCCTTATGATGTAGGTCTCACCCAGGACTATTGCCCGGCTTCAGAAGTCAGATCCCTTCCAGCATTTGCTGGCTATACGTTGCTTTCCATTGCCTTTAGTTGTTTCATATATTGTCCCCGATTTATAGCAGCAAGAGAGTAGTCTGACAAAAACCACTTCATCACTATTAGAAACCAAAAGACTCAAATGATCTGTTACATATATGTCATATATTTCTCTCTTACTCAAAATCCTAGAAAGGACCCCATTCCCTTCTGAGTAACTGTTAAGGTTCTTATGCTGACTACACATGGTCCAGCCTCTTAGAGCAGGAAGAGCGTTCCTGCTTCTGAAGCGGAGACACACAGAGTGAACATAAGAACAGCAAAAGGAGTCAGAGAACACCACATACAAAGACATGAGACTGTGAGAATGGGGTGGGAAGGGCTGGTGTCAGGGAATGGTGCCTAACTCCCAGCAGGTATGATGACAGGTGAGAGAAGAGTCTACAACAGTAGTATTCTCAATCCTTAGTGTGCAATAGCATCATCAGAATTGCTTGCTGAAAGGCAGGTTCCTCAGATGAACTGATGCACACAAAGTTTGCAAACTCCAAGTCTAGCAATGTTGACAGTGCCAACTCATAAAGGGCTTCATGCATGGTAAAGAGTTTAGATCTTAATCTCTAAAAGATGGGAAATCATTGAATCATTGCTCATCGCATGAACCAGAGGAGAAACAAGTGTGCCTATGCTAAATGCATTTCAAAGCCACATTTTCCCCTCTCTAGCCTAAGCAAGGAACTTCCCAACATTCCAGGAACTTATAATCTTCCTTTGTTTCATTAACAGACATTAAATACATGATGTAGCTCATAGTAGGTTCTCAACAAATGCTAAATGTAATATATATGTATGAATAATAAATCAAATTTAGTTCAGCTTATATAATTAACCATGACCTCCACTCAATATAATTCCAAACTGAGTTTCTCTCTCTTTAAAAGGCCTTATTTATATATTCTTAAAGTTCCTTTTCAAACTCTAATCCCATTCAGAAAGCCTTTGGATTCAGCATGCCTTCGTTCACCAAATTTATAGGAAAGACAATCTTGAGCCATCTGGTGCCTATTTAATTTTTAACCACCTCTCCCTTGAAATATTTCTTTCTTCATTCTTATTTTGTCCTAAAAACTTGGCTAAGAGCTAAACTGCACCATCTGTGACTTCCAGTAAATACAACTGTTGCTAATGAAATTACCCAGTTTCATCATTTTGATTTAAATGCCTTGCCTGTTTTTCCTCTGACCTTTTGTTGCTTGCCATCAAACTCAAGCTTTTGTGAATTTAGATACACACGTCCATATAGGTCAGTCTTGAGGAATAAATCTTCTCTGTGAAGCACAAGAACCTCAGCCAAGCCTGCTCAGCAGGCTGACATGGGAGGTGGGGGCCAGGGCTGTGCAGAGAAATATGGATGGCACTTGTGCCCGTCCGCTCAATGTGCGCAGGGCCCCAGGGCAGACCCCTGCCATGTGACCAAGTGGCCACTCGGTCTGGCTCTCCGGCCTCCCATTTGTTAGGATGCTGATGATATTAATGAGTTGGGGTGTTGGAGCCCATTCCTTGGCCTTTGGTGTCCGTTCTTCCCTGCACAGAATTGCTTGACCTGATTGAAGAAAAAGAAAGTTCAGAGACTCCAAACTTTGCCCAAGTGGGGAGAAGGCCTTCCAGAAAAGGAAAAGCTTTGGAACAAGCCAGGTTCTCTCACTGCCAGGGACAACTTTTCCATTTATGTAGAACTCTGATCTTTGTCAATGGCCTCAACTGGAGAATGAAAGAGAATAAAATAAATATTTATCCATCAAGCCATTCAGCCATCAAGTTGTTGATACGGCTGTTTACTATATCCGATAATTAAGGGACTGGAGAGAATTATTAACAGCAACAACTGAGACTTACTGAGTTTGTACTATGCATAGCAGGCACTGTGCTAAGCCCTGTACCTAATCCATTCACCTAATGCTCACAAGGATCCCATGGCTGGAAACTGTTATTTTTCCCATATGACAGCTGAGGAAGTAAGGCCTAAAGAGGCGAAGGAACTTGCCAGGGTGTCACAGATTCTAACTTAAGCTCTTAACCCCAGCGCTCTACTGGTTTGCATTTCCTGGTCTCTCTGTGTGCTATATACTGTGCTGGGAACTGAGATGCAAAAAAGAAAGAGACATGGTCCTCACCCACTGTCTGAGGAAGCAAGACATAAAAATGCAAATATACCATCTGAGGGAGGCTACAATAGTAGGAAAAACATTCTCAGGTTGCAGCAAGAAAAGAGATTCTGTCTGGGAAAGATTCATAGCAGAGGAGACATTAGATCTGGGACTTGAAGGAAGAATGGGGGATTACCCACCAAAGATGAAGGGAGAAAAGAGGAAGCTTAGCATAAGGAAGAGTGGGCCCACAGGAGGGAAGTGTGTAAAAAGCAGGTGAAGGAGAAGGAGCCACTGCCTGAGAAGGGCTGGGGGCATCATGGGGAGGGCTCCTTCTTGCCCAGGCTGAGTATGTTGGGATCAGCACCAAAGCTTTCTCTCTGAGCCTCTATAATAACCTATGAAGTTGGGCATCTCTAAGGCACCAGACAGATACAATTAGTATTTAGCCCAAGAAGCAACAGGATGCAGCTGTAAAGATTTGCCTGCTCCCACAAGGTGGTTCAGTGCTCCAAGAAGTGAGGAGAAACACAATTGGCCCCAAAGGGTTAAGCTGTAGCCCCCAAACTGCCTATCACCCTCTAGCAAGCAAAAGATGTTTTTAGCTTTAGAGTCACAAAGTTACATTCAGTCCCTGCAGGTGTATTGTTAATGCAATATGACCTGAGCAAAGATACCATCTCTATAATCCCAGCTGTGCCCTGCTGCTTCTGCCTTTAGTTCTACAACACCTCCTTCATAGGAAAAGTCTCCAAAGTTGCTGAGGTTGCAAGGGAGTGCTGTAGAGGAGGGCAACCCCCAGAACAACTGCATCAAGAGAAGGGATCCCATCGGTCATTCTCCTCCAAAGGCTCTGAGGGGGGAAAGGACAAGTGGGACAAAAATTGAACAAATTATGTTATAAACATTTATGAATATGGCATAATGAATCCCACTATTATGTGTAATTAGAAAGCACCAATAAAAGGTTTTAAAAAGTCAAACATTCTTTTTACTTCCCTGCTCCCCAAATAACCTTCTACTGTCTCAGAATAAGGATCAGTGCATGAATGAATGCATCCATATGACTGTGCTCCAGTAAAGCTAGGTTCACAAAGATGGGGGTGCAGGCAAGATACAGCCCCAAGGCTATAGTTTGCCAAACACCAAATTAGGGCATCACTACTAATACAGGTAGATGGATACCTGTAAAGACAAAAAGGATGCCCACTTCAGAAGGCTCATGTGATGCCAAAAGTAGGACCTTTGTTATGATCAGCCTCCAAATGCATGAAAGCTCCCAAAGGGTGCTCACAGGAATAACCCCCTTTTATAAGTTCCAAACCACAGTCTCAGAAGCATCTTGGTTTCCTGTCTCACTTTCAGTTCCATCCACTGAGCAGCTACCACTAAGGCCATTTCTTCCATAGCTGTCTCAGAAACCAAAGCTCAAAAAAGTTAAGAAAATCTATAGTTAGCTACTCAACAATAAGTGACAGAGTTGGGACTTAAAGTTTGACTGACATGAAGGCAGATGGATACCCTCATTTCATCTCTATTCTCCAGGAAGCCCTGGTAAACACATCTGGTGTCAAGCAGACCATGGTGCTAGACCTTTGGCATCATCACATGGTACCTCTGGGGACCTTCCTCATGACCATTGTCTTCCGCACTTATGGCTAGAGCCCCTGAAGACCCTGAGACAGAAGCCTAAAAATGAGACCTCTTCTCACATGAGAGCCCTTGGTGTGCATGCTGCGAGTATAGACATGCACACCAAGGGAGTCAGCCTATGGTGTATATATGGGTGAGTCAGACCGTGAGTTTTTAAGTCAAAGGTGTAAGTCTTAAAACAACATTATAAAAGAGCTTAATTTTCATATTAAAAGAAAAGCAAGCCGCAAACAAGTGTTTATGAGTCAGCAAAGAAAAACTGTTATTTTATGATACTCTGACTTTATTTTTCAATTATTCATACCTTCTCAATTTCCGAACTATCCAAGGACTATTTCTGAGGGCCAAGGTTGACCAATAAGCTTCACATTATGGTCAGCTCCCATTGGTCTCAGTTGCCTAAAACACTGAGTTGAGAAGATCTGAGGCTGAGTTCAGACTCAAAAGCAAACAGTATGTTAATTAACAATGTCTGGCAAGACAGAATTGAGCAGCAGTGGAAAACAGACTACCACAGGTGATACTCTTGGTGCAGTGCTGAATAGCACAGGCTTTGGGAGCTCGCAGACCTGAGCTACAGCCTTACTCAACCTCCTGACTTAACCTTCTGAGTCTTGGTTTCCTTGCCTGCTATAAAAATGCTATAATAATAAATGCCTCAGAGAACAGTCTTTCCTTCTCCAATCTAAATTTGTTTTCACATGAAAAGATGCTGCCACTCTTAGCTAAGAGGACAAATCATGCAGAGAAAACTGTTGGCAGTACTCATTCTGGACTAACAGTTTAATCAGTGAAGTAGCAAAATACAGGAGGGTAAGCTCTGAGTTAGGAATCCTGGAGTCTGGCCTGGTTCTGCCTTCTATGACTGGTTCTAGAGCTATCAGGGAAGAGTTCTCATCCCATACATAAGACAAAGAGAGTGCAACCCACTGAGGTATTCCCATGGACATGGGCTTAATGAATTGAGGCTTCTGAGAAATCAGCAAGATTCTCTCAAACTAGTTTTTCTGCTTTCCTTGAAACTGTCTTATCTATCAGTCCTGATGAGTTCTCTATAAGATGTGTCATCATGATTAAATCATGCCAGTTAATTTTTCTCCATATTGTTTCTTAATCTATAAAATGAGATTATTGAAACAAGATTTTTTTAAAAAGTAATTCTCCCATTGGGAAAAAAAGAGTAAGGGAATTATTTTTGTCAAGTCCCTAACTTGCTATAGTATTATTATATTGTCTTTATAGTAATTAAAATAATTGTAATAATATAAATTATTTGACTTCTCTTTGAAGTATTAATCTTCCCTTTAGAAAAACAACTTGTTTTTTCCTCTTATTTTCCTACTGCCTTTGATTCCCTCTCTTTTTTTAAACACTTATTTTTTAGTTAAGTGGACACAATACCTTTATTTTATTTTTATGTGGTGCTGAGGATCGAACCCAGTGCCTCATGCATGCCAGGTGAGCGCTCTGCTACTGAGCCCCAGATCTACCCCTTGATTCTCTCTCTTAAATTTTTATATTATTATTTTGTTTTGAGACAGGGTCTTGCTAAGTTGCCCAGACTGGCCTCAAACCTGCAATTCTCCTGCTTCCATCTCCTAAGAAGCTGGTATTACAGGCATGTTCCACCAAGCCTGGCTCCCTCTTTTTAAATTTTTTTGTAATGCTTTTATTTTTGTAAGCATTCACTTTACTTGCAGAATGCAGCATGTGAGCGTGGTGGGTGGGCTTCTTTAGTGATAATAATGGCTGTGCACCAGGAAACCTCCTGCCCCAAGCTTATGCTTCTCATGCATGGAATTCCACCTTTCTTCTAATAGGAGAATCCATTTGTCTGGCTTGTGCTATCCGGTCGGTTACATATACTACTGGGAGGACAGCAGCTTCAGTCCATAAACCTTGGTGCAGCTGAGCTTACCAGAAATTTTCCAGAAGTTACAAGAGACAGAGATTGGACCAAGAGCCTAAGGACAGAGAGCAGAAGCCTGGAACCAGAAGCTGCTGGGTTCCATAGGACTCATTTCAAAGAAAGATAGACCTCTCAGATTCCTCTACCTTAAAGCATAACTTGTTAAAGTAGGTAGTATCAACCATTAAAACCATCTGATTATTCTATATTGCCCCTTAGGTCAAGAGAGTCTGTGCCAAGCCTCTCATAGGCATTCTTGTTTACAGTTCAAATTATAAATACAATTTTTACTTTATAAGTGATAAAATCATTACAATTCTATCTTTTCTCCTGATCCATAACAAGTAGATGGCTGTGTTCTCTTACCAGTTCCCTAATCTGGAAGGATGCATTTCACAGTGTCTCTAATATCACATACATATTTCTAATTTTCTCTTTAAATTATTTAAAATGTTATCCTGAAATCAAACAAGGAATGAATAGATGGATGAACAATGACTATATATTCATTATACACATATACACACACAGAAAAACGACAGTCTCATAGGCCATATATCTTGTCCAAGTTGCTGTTTCAGGAAGATTTATAATACTTAGCTGTACAAAGAAAGTTTAAAAAGAGAGATAGAAAATGAAATGAAACAGTGACTATTCCCTGGTGCAATTACTCTGTCAAATACTCCCCTGGGGAAAGGAATTTGCTCTTATTGTGAAATAAATTATTATAGAAACCAGACTCCTGCGGTAACTTTTCTTTATCCCCAGGCAGTATTTTCCCACTACTGCTCTCAAAATTCACTTTTGGTGGTACACATATGGGAGGTTGGAAATAGTAGAAATTATATGTTTGAATTTTAAATATATTCCCGTTTCTATAAATGTGAGCAGCTCCCCAAATTATCAGGGAGTACACAATCGTTTAAAGATTGCCTGCCCCAGAAATCACTCACTTGTCTTCTTCATCTTTGGGAAGGGAAGGAACTTTCTCTCACCACCCCTTTAACCTCCACATATCAGGATTTCTATCCCAGAAGCTTTCACTTGTCCAGAAAATGTGGAAGGACAAGGCCCCGTTGGGCTGCAGCAAAGGGCAGAAATGGCCAAGGTTAGTTAGTCCTTCTTCCAAAACCCACAACTCAGCATTCACTGGATGCATTCACTGCCCACACCGCCAGCACAAGCCCTCTGTGGTTCCTAATTAGGCATTCACTGCTCAATTAGTACCCCATTAGCCTCGCACCCTGTTAACATCAAACTGCTGGACAAATTTCTCTCCACTTCAGCCACATCACGAATGGATAGATCTTACAATCAATCTAGGAAATCCAGGCCCACTGAAACACACTCTAAACTAATCTTAAATCAACAGCATAAGGGTAGTGTATGTAAAATTGATTAGGAAGCTCTTAACCTAACTACAGACCAAAATGATATCTTCAGAAAGAAGATAATCAGGAGGAAAACCTGGAATATATATTGCAAATAAATATTGTGTATGGAAATGAAGATAATGACTGAACACTCTATATTGGCCCTTAGGGTCAGAGATTCTGTGCCCAGCCTCTCAATATTCCAGGAACCTCCCTCATTCAAACCTCTTTTTGTGATTTCCTCGTGGACAGATATTTCAATCTCTAAATGAAATAATTACAACAAAATATAGGAACAACTAATATTTACTCAGTTCTTACTTTGTGCCAGGCTCTCATCTAAGAGTTCATATGTTTTAACTTGTTTAATACATACATGCCTGAAAGGTAAGTACCATTCCTATCTTTATTTGATGGAAAGAAAACTAAGGCATAAAGATCATAATAATACTGCCAAGAGTAGAAAATAAGCAGGCCCTGCAGATCCAAGGCCTCATTTCTACACTACAGATATTGTCTCCTAGAAGGCATATAAAATGCCACAAGTTGAATAGGTTTCCTTTTCAATAGAAAAGGAATTCTTGCAGCAGGTTATCAACCATTCAGAATGGAGATTGTCTCTTCTTACTTGATATGGTCATGCCCGTGCTTACTAAGTATCTGTCCTCAAAAAATTAACAGTGGGATGATTTTATTAGAGCACCTACTATGTGTGTACATGTGTATATATATATATATGAATGAAAGTCAAGTGTATCTGCATGTTATTTTTAGAATCACACTGACTCAATGTTATCAGTGCAATGAACTGTTAAGAACACAAACCAGAGACAGAGCAGAATCATGTCTCAACTCCTACCACTGCCAGCCCTGTGACCTTGCACAAAGGACTCGACCTCTCTAAACAAAGTGACTAATAGTACCTATGATGGTGTGGTTGTGAGGACTGAGAGGAGATTATTTAGAGGAAAGTGCTTAGAACAGAGTCTGGTACGTAGCAAGAATTAAATAAACATTGTGTTCTTCTCCTCTGTTGATAGAGAAAAGACTTTTAGAGACAAAGGTAGTCATGCATGGCTTTCCCACTGCAAATGCAACCAATCACACTGTAGCTTTACACCCATAAGCATTAAGAAATGGTCTACCATTTTCTTTTTCAGGGTGTTGATATAGTTTGACTCCATTGGGCATTTCAAAGAGCACATCCTTTGACCCACCCTTGGTGCTTTCTGTAAATTGCATGAATTGGAGTAGACAAATTCAGTGAACAGTGGGGAAGGGCAGCAGAAACAGACAGGAGTGTGAAAACAATTACATAATTCTAAGAAATTATAAATCATTGTCATTAAAAGAAATATTAAGGCATTATATTACTTTATATTAATTCTTACTATAAATAGTTCATTCTCGTTGTACAGAATTTAGAAAAGAGAAAAATTGTATAAAATTTTTTGAAGACAAAAAGAAAAATCATCCCATAATGTTACCACTGTTAATTTTTAGAGGACAGATACTTACTAAGCACAGACATGACCATATCAAGTAAGAAGAGACAGTCTCCATTCTGAATGATTGATAACCTGCTGCAAGAATTCCTAAATATTTTTAATATTACTCATATGCTTGTGTGTGCTTTTCATCACTATGTGTTTATTTTTGTGAACATTGAGAATATATCTTTATTCAGATTTTTAAATTGCTTTTATCACATATATAATGAACTTTTCCTGTCTGTAGACGTTCTTTAAGGGTATCAATTTGAAATTCTCTAATAATGCAATGGAATAGATACACCAAGATTCATCTAATCATTCTATTACTATTCAATATTCACATCATTTCTCATTTTTTGTTATTAGAAATATCTTTGTACATAAAATTTTGTGTCGCTAATATGCTGTCATTTGAAGCACATATTTACTTGCATAGCAAAATACCATTTTAATTTCAGAACAAGCTGTTTCTTCTACAAATTACTAGATTATTTGGTATATTTGTAGAGATTCTGCTACTAGCATTAAAATTCATAGCAGACATACATCTTTACATGCAAAAGTGTTCTGTAAATTATAAATTGCTATATAACAATATTATTTTTAATAGTATTAGCTGGAATAACAAACTCTGGTTTCTATCTTGACTTTTAGGCTTTTAGGACTTTGGGGTTTTGTTTCATTATGTTTTTTGGTACTGGGGGTTGATTTCAGGGACACTTGACCACTGAGCAGCATCCCCAGCTCTACTTTGAATTTTATTTAGAGACGGGGTCTCACTGAGCTCCTTGCCGATGATGAGGCTGACTTCAAACTCATGATCCTCCTGCCTCAGCCTTCCAAGCCACTGGGATTTCAGGCATGTGCTACTCACTCCTGGCCAAGGCTTTTAGGACATTTAAGTCCTCAAATAAACTTATTCCTCATCTAAAAAACACCATGACACAATCATCGTTGCCTCCAAATAAAGATATTGTATATTCACCATCATTTCAAAGTCCATAATTTGATATAACAAGTACCTGGACACATCTGATTAAACACATAGCATCTTCTGATGGTTGTCCATCATACATTCTTCCTCCTTCTGGACAGCAACACCTTGAATTGCCCCATCATTATCCATGTGGCTTGGACAGAGTGGGCAGCCACTCTAGGTATGGGGGTGCTCCAGCCCCTCAGCATACGCCATCCCCACCACAGTTACTGGCTTAGAGATGGGCATACAGCCCAATGCATGTTAATTAACCCAAAGTGTTTCTAGAAAAGTGAAATTTCTCTGTCAGTGAAGATATCAGGAGGGACATGGCCTTTCCTCTGGATTTATATGTGAAAAGATCTGAAGTATCATGAGAGGGAACTGAGAGCCTTCTAGAAACTGTGCTGTGAAACCTGGGGATGAAGTCAGTACTACACATGGCCAAGCAAATACCAAAGAAAACTAGGTCAAACTTGTAGTTTGGGAAAGACAGAACACAGAATATAAGCTGAAAGATCTCGTACTAAAACATCTAGATATGATGGAATGATGGATATACAATATTCCTTAATGCAATTCTGAGCTCACATAAAGGGAAGGGGTGTGTGTGTGTGTGTGTGTGTGTGTGTTTGTGTGTGTGTGTGTACCCAGAAAGAGAGAGAGAGAGAAAGGACAAAGAGAAAGAAGAGAGAGAATGGGGGTTATGTCAGAAGCAAGCATGCTTATTCACAATCCTGAGAAATTAACTAGTCTAAAGTTGGTAGAATATAGGACTGGAGATAAAGCCCAGTTGGTAGAGCACTTACACAGCATGTGTGAAGCCCTGGGTATTGAACCCAGTACCATATTATAAAGATAGGAAGACAGTAAAGATAGTAGAATGGTAGAAAATAGGTAAAGATTTCCAAAGGCAGGCTCAGATTGCCCTAGTAAAGCTACATAGAGGACAATGACTTAGTCACTGCCACTTAGTCACTGGCAGCCAATTAAGTGATCACCATCTCTATTTTTCTGAATGGCCCAGGAAACTCTGAGGCAGTAGGAAAAGGGGCATCACTACAGGGGAAGTAAGGATGGGGCTAGCAGAAGAAGAGAAGGCAGCTGAAAGGAATGGAAGGAAATCATGCCCAGACTCTGGGAAGACATCTTTTTGACTACCTGACAATGTAATTTTCAGTACTGTTAAGCAAGTGGATTTTATACCTGTAATCTTTGTTGTATGTTAATGAGATGGACTGGACATGAGATAATCAATTATTTTCAGCAGCTTGTGTCTTAAATGTTATGCTGGTCATCTTGATTATGAGCTTAAATACCAACCTGGTGATGGATTCCCCTTTTAACGTCTCTCTCCTAAAAAGAGCAATATTGGGCAATGGAAATAGATGCCACATAGATTTTTCAATGCTTAGTAAAAGTTAGGAATGGCACAGTTGCAGCTGAGCTGGCATTTAAACACATAATCTGCTGAAATGCATCCCTCACCTCTTGTCCTGTGTGTGCTGCCCTTCTCCTTGACCTTCCTTGTTAGCAGGGGCTCTCCTGGGGTCCCCACGAGGTGTCTGGTAAGAGCTATCAGCCAGGCCCATGCTGGAGCTCTGCTGGCACCTGCACAGATGGAGTAAGACTGAATCTCACAAGGCACTCAGCACTGGTATCATTTAACAGCTCCCCAGGTGATTCACTGCTCACCAGGATTGGACTCACTAGCCTTAAGCTGTTCTGCTTTGTTTAAAGGGTAATCCATGTCAGATGTGGGAAGTATAATTCCATAGGAGAATGGCTAAGTGTTCCTTCTCTTATTTAAACACTGTCTCCTTATTTATAGATCACTCCTAATGGAGCACTTACCACAAATTCATTGGAAATATTCAATGAACCGATATAAAATCACCTAGCCCAATGCCTGACATACACTAAAAACACCACAATGTTAGCTATCAGTCACTCACTCTTTAGTATGAAACAATGCATGTTTGCCGCCTGGTGGGTGGTCTTGGAAGGGGAGCAAGAACAAGGAGTTTGTGTGTCTTGAGGATGGTAGTCATCTGGAGCAGGGAAAAGGAGAGGGAAGGACCAAAGCCCAGATTTTTTGATGTCTAGACTTGGCTCAAGGATGTGACTTGCACTGATTTTTTTGTCACCTTTGGGGGGGGGTCACCTTTCCTCTCTCTTTCCTTCTTAAAGATAATGGTATTACTGTCCCCTTTGTAGCTCAAGGTGGGGAAAAACATGAGAATCAATGCTTTTTCTTAGGAAAATGATCAGTAGTCCTATGTTCGGGGGGCTCCTCATTCCTGGTTTGTGAGGTCATTCCCCTGGACAAACAGAGGAAACCAGCACTTGGCTGGAAGGGACCTGGAGGCACCAGGCCAGTTGTGAGCTCATTTTAATTTCACCAGCCACAAATCTTTCTCAGTGTTGTCCAGTCTATTACAGGCACTTGATGAATATTAAACAATTACACCACAAATCATTCTCTTTATCCTGCAGAGTCTCCCCTGAACACCAGAGCCAGAACTTGCCCAAGGAACTTTTGGAAGAAAATCCTGCCTATCTCTTTCCCTCCCGGCACCCCATGCAGTGGGAGAGAGATCGCAGGCTTTGGTGAGCTCAGACTCACTGCTTCTACCACACCTGGTGGGCTCCAGGCCCCTGCAGAAGTGGGACAAGGCTCAGGAAGGAAGCAGGAGAAAGAGAGGTGACAATGGCTCCCAGGTACTGACACACATGACCAGAGTCTTCATGCCTCGCAGTCAGTCCCCTGCCACCACCAGCAGCTGAAAGCCTCCTCCTCCCCTGCAGCATGCTGCCTCAACTTCCCCACCATCCAGGATTCCCTTGGCCTGTCCATCTGACCCACTGATTGTGATTGCCTTGAGAAGTGCATCAAGAAGGACTGTGGACTGGGGGCTGAGCTCAGTGACAAAGCACCTGCATACCATGCACACAAAGTCCTGGGTTCCATCCCCAGCACTCCAAAGAGAAGAAGAAGGAGGGCGAGGGGGAAGGAGGAGGGGAGGAGGGGGAGGAGAATTATTTGCTGGATAAGGCAGCATGAATCTGTAGTTCCAGCCCCAGCCACTCTCAGGGTTGAGGTAGGAAAGTCACTTGACTTCAGGAGCTATTAGCTGCCTGGGCAACACAGCAAGACCACAGTTCTTTGTGGGTAAGGGGTAAGGGCAAGCAAAGAAATAATGAAAAAAATTGTGGGGTGCTTTCTTTAAGGTGGGATGATGCATCTCAGGAGCCTTCTGCATGCCTTTTTGTACCTGTTGGAATTTAGGATGTTCCCACGTATTACCTTCCCAAATTGGGGGAAAAATGAATTTAAAACATTTTAAAGGGAAGAGAGAGAAGCTGCATTAGGCTGCAAAGAAGGGAGAACCATGCTCTATTAGCCAAGTTGGCTATTGTGGGGAGACGGGAGTAAATGCAAATATAAAGAAGAGTTAATCCGAGACAAAATTTTTAAAAAAAAATGTTCAGAAAAGACAGAAATCTAGGGAAACCAATGTTAAAAGGATGGAAAATGGAGAAATGTATCAAAGAATCAGGGTGAGGGGAGAAATTCAGCATTAAAATCAGTGCCCTCAGGCATCCAGGACATGCAGTGAATCAATGCAGTGAATGGTTCTAGTTATGAACAATCCTTGGAGAAACTGAGGAAATCGTTGCTCGGATACTCCTCTGTGTTCTGGGGTTCTGATGAGGAACCCAGTACAGAAGGACTACAGCAAACAATCAAAAAGAGTAAATGGGCCATGTCCCAGAAAGACCAAGCCAGACACTCCCAAGGAAACAGCCGCACCCCTAGTGGCCCAGGACAGAAGCAAGGATGGCAATGGCAATGACTTAAGGATTGCCACTTAGTCATCCTTGCCACTTTAGTTTTCCTGTTTCTCCACTAGACTGGAAACTCCAGGGGGGAGCATTTTCTTGTTCAGGGCCCATTTCTCCAGCACCCAGCCCAGCCAGCACCTGGCACAGAGGAAGTGCTTAATAAAGACTTGCTGATGGGAACGAATGACAGATGGGCACTAGTGGAACCTGGAACCACCAGGGATGGTTGGTAGTGCTCAGCTGAGGGACTCCAAAACCTGTTTCATGAAGTCAAGAATGAGGCCTGATGTAAAAGCCAGTCTGACTCCCCCTGAGCTGATGAGCCCCAGAAACGCCACGACCTCGTTCCAGCCACCACTATATACAGCAGCCCAGTCATGACATGGAAGCAGGAGACATCCGAGCGTGTCTGCTGACCTGCAGGCAGGTGAGCATCTCTGCATTCTGAGGAGACACCCAGGGAGAGGGGACATATTACTGTAAGTGTCCACCTAGTGCTCAAATGGAGCAGGTGGAGAGTGATCCACGGGCAGAGCATCCTGAGTGTGTAGTTCTAAGGGGGAAGAGGAATTTCCAGCCTTCTTGGTTTTGCCATGGTACCCAAATATTAAGTTTCAGGCACCAGAGAAAGTATGGCAAGGTTTGGGAGCGAGTTAAGGTGCTTCCCCCACAATGCCCACATCGTCCCTTCAGCTCGATGGCCACCTCAGGAAAACCGAGGAACCTGTGGCTTGGGGAGAAGGGAATGATATCAGGAAAGTTGAAGTTCCCACACAGGGACTCTGTGTGAGGGAGCATCTGGGCCCCTGTCAGGGGCAGGAAACACAGGTAGGATTGGGGAAGGGTGAAGTTTGCAGAGGTCAAGTTCAGTGACTTCAATACTGACGTGGCAGTGAGAGGGAATGTCCTGGCTGAGTGTTGAGGACGGATACCCTCTGGATACTGCCAGTTGCTCCTCACCCAGGGGAAGAGACTTGGAGCCAGAGGAAGGGAAAGGACTCCTGGACAGCCAGGCTCACAGAAAAGCCTGTTTTTACCAATTCCCGTGTCCAGCAGGACCCCAGCACAGACAGAGCCCAGCAAGAGAGTCAGCAACACCCTCCTCCCTGTTTTGCAGGTTTGAAACCCCAGGCCCTGAGAGATGCGCTCACCTGCTCAAGGTCACCTGGCTAACCCAAGTCCCTGGTTCCTAGTCTTGCTCCTCAGCCTCCTGTTGTCCCTGAGGGCGAGATGTTGTGTGCTCATCCTCACTCAACTCTTCCCTCCATCTGTCTCCCAGGAAGGTCCTTTCAGATTGTTCCCTTTGTGCCTGGCTCGGGAACTCCAGGCTTGGGAACTGAACATGTGGCTGCTCCCTACACGCTTTCATCAACCAAGCAGGAAGAACCTGCGGGAAAGCACAGCTCCCGGAAGCCACCAGGACCTGGTCAGGACACCCATTGTCTCCAGGCACCAGCATGGACCTGAGTCTTGATTACTGGGCCAGGCAAGGCAGCCTGGGGTTCCATGACCAGGGGTGCTCCTACACACGGGAGCTTGGAGCAGAGGTAGAAGAGAGTGCCCATGGCCCAGAACCCTCCAGGCAGGAGAGGGGTCTTTCTGCGCCTCTAAGGGCAGACTCTCCTCCAGGGATGGCAGTTGATGATAAAACACAGCAGTGGTACCCCAGGAGGACGGTACCCCCGGCCAGGCAGAGCCACAGGCCACAACCTGGTCTCCTCTATCTTCATCCCACACTCATTTGACCAGAGTGATAGGTTAATTTAGGTTCATTCCAGCATCATTTACCCTTTCTGGGGCCATGATGGTGTGTGTCTCATCTCTTTAGGGCTGCGTCCACTCTCCTTAAATTTCCCACAGTAGCTGATCTATAAGCACAAGATAGGTATTTGTAAGAAGGTATTTGTACATAGCTTTCTTTAGTTGATGGAGAGAAAGGGATAGTAGCAATGGCTGTTATTTCTTGAGTTCTTTCTGTGGGCACTGTGAGAAGGCTCTGTGCTTGTTTACTCCATCCCTGACACAACATGCTGCTGTGGGCATTGCCTCCGTCCACACGCTGGAGGCACACAGATCCAAGAGCCCACATTCATGGCCATCTGAGCAGCGCCACTTCCCCATCACAAAAGAATGGATTCCCAGGGCTCTGACTTCTTCTCCAAATAAGCATGACTGTTTGGTCTTAAATTCCTGGCACCCAGTGGGTGTGCTATGAGTGTCTATAAAAGAATAATTTCATAAATAATGCAGATGTCAACACAAAAACAAACATCAAATGAAGAAGGTAAATATGACACACGTGAGCAGATATAGCCCCCCAAATGTGGCATGTGTTGTGCATGAGATTCAAACACAGACAAGAATATACATCCCACATAAGTCTATGATCTTGAATTTGAGAAATTGACAATTAATTTCTTCTATGAAAAAAATTCAAGGCTTTTCTATGCCTCTGGGAATGCTTGGAAATGCTGATATTCAACTTGCCTCTGCTTATCTTGCCAATACTACTTAAACTTCTGTTGTCTATACATCATGGCATCAAGGGTTTAGTGAAAGGCCACAGGTCTACCAGGTCATCAGTGCCATCTCCACTTGCCTCTGGGCTCATCAGCCCTGTGTGTAGAACCAAGGCTCACACATGCATGGGAGACAAGCAAGACCTGCTCCCTCAGGCTTAGAGGTCACCCTGGTCCTCTGTGTGTGAGTGCACAATACAGCCTGTACATCGCAGAGGGTCCAAACTCTTCCCAAATTTACATATTTTCTTTCACTAAATATTTTTCCCCTAAGTATAGGGGTTCAGAAATGGATTGTTGCCCCTTAGACATTATTCCCCCAAACTTAAATGATCCTTTTTAAGAAATAGTGAGTGAAAGAATGGTGACTAACAATCTTTAAAAGAAAATCTAGTTAGAAAGGGGGAGAAAAGCAATTATTTTGCAGTTCCCAAGGTGAGCATTGGCAGGACAGAGTTCCGTCATCCTCTGCCAACTACTAGGGCCAAGGGGTGGATTTGATTTTGGCTGCCCAGTCCTTCTGAAGCAGCCACTCCTATGTCTTCAGAACTTAGCATCCCCTCTCCTCACAATCTCAGAACACTAACATTAAGAGTTTTCACAAACATCAAGCACACATTACTAAGTAAACTCTTCATAGGTTCATTTTGCTGACAGGAGCCAAGTTTCCTGTCTTGAGACCAAGAGGGAGGGAGAAACTTGAGTCACTGCGCCATCGTGTGGCATAAAGAAGAATTGCATGCTTTGCACAGGACCCAAAGCCAGGCTCTGGAACAATGAGCTCTCAAAGCCACATACAATTTTTAAATCCATAATAAGATGAGCACCTCCGAAAAGGCTCCACGGTAGCAATTAATTGGACTGGAAATTTCCTGCTTTCATACAATTGTATGTAAGTGTTCGTGTTTAAAGGAACTGATTCATCTATTTCTGAGTGCTTTTGTTCTACAAAATGTGGTTAGAATCCACCCCTAGGTTTGTCTAATTACTCCCCGCAAGGAAGGACACCCTCATTCCATCTGGGAAACAAACATAGTTTCCATTTTATGAAGCGTATTTGGAAGGAATGTTACAATCTCCTGATAACATACCTGTGCATTTGAAGGTCAGGGACTCCAGTTTTTTCTAAAGTCAAATTCAAATTCCCACTAATGCAAAGACCTGAAGAAAATGTCAGCAATCCCTACTGAATCACATGGTATGAATTCAAGTTCCAATTTCAGCACTTTCTTGCTGAACCTTATTGTTTTCATTTGTGAAGCGGGAGGGATGTGCATCATAATTTCCCACTGTGCCCTGGGCCTAGGGGAGTTTCAAATCACCTCACTTGTGCAGAAGTACGTCTTAAGGCTTTTGAAATTGCGGTGGGAATATAGTCCCTGGTTATTCTTAGCAAATGTTTCAAAGTATCAAAAGTAATTCATACAGGGCAGGTTTCTTAAAATTAGAAGGAAACAGAATGGGGCCTAGGAAATAGGATAGGGCAGGCTCAGGTTAAGGGGACTAGATACATCACAGCCTCCTGCTGGGCTTGGGGGTTACCGAGCACTGGGGAGGGGGAAACAGCACCAGCAGCGCCAGACCCAGTGACCTGATGTTAAAATTCTTAGATCCGTGCTTTCCTTCCCCATACAATGCCTGTGCAGAGTGACTCGGGGGCAGGAAGACCTGGGACTCTGTGACAGCTTCTCCTTTATCAGGGAAACTAAATTATGGATTTTTCTGGAGTTCTGGTTTCCAATGATCCAGGCTGTTGCTCCCATGAGGACACATGTCTTGGCAGGGTTTGACATCTAGGGTTCAGGAAATATCCCCAGAGCCCCGGATCCATCATAACCCATCCCTGCAGCACCCTTTTGAAAGAAGAGACACTGAGGATAGAAAATGAAAAATCCTCATCAGGGTTTTAAAGTCTGGTCCTGTAACGCGGGGGTCTCACGGTCTCCACCCTCTCCAAAGAGTCACTTCTGGAGGGATCCCTGAAACCGAGGCTGGGCCCTATCCCCCTGGCTCTGTGATTGGCAGGACCTGTCTGCTAGGCCCCAACTCCAGAGCGCAAAGGGCAGAATCACAGGAGATGCCTCCTTGGAGCAGGAGCACAGCTGGTGGCCGCGCGCCCTCTAGTGGAAGACTAGAAAAAGACAACCTGGTGAGAGGCAAAATGAAATGCGGCCAGGCAAGCCAAGTGGGTTTTGCAGCTGGTTTTTCTTTCCTCCGCTGCAGGACTGCCAGCATACATCTGCTTCCATGTTGACTGGGGGGCGGGATTCGGTGCCTCAGTCGATCCAGTCCAGGGAATGACCTTCAATTCATAACAAATCACAGGAACCTTGGAAATTTTTCTAACAGCAGCTCTCTCCACCTCCAAGAAAAACAATGAAGTTTGGTTTGGGGGGAGCCTTACTCCCTTGATGCGTTTCACACATGGTTCTCTGGGTTCAGGGAACTTCCAAGTCTGGGCAACTAATCCAGGCAGAGCCCTTTCAAAACGAGGTATGAAAACCAAGACAAGTAGTGGCTATTCTTTTTAAAGAGCCTCACTTCGTTGGCAGGGCATGTGGTCTTTTTATTAGTCCCTTTAAAATATAAAATCCATTCTGCAGTGCACACCCATTCATATAAACTAGATTCCTCAGAGGCTTCCAGCAGATGCACACAGTTCTATTTTGTGGTTATGTCCAAGAGGTGGGCCTACACTTTCACTTAAACTAAAAGATGCAACCAAGATGGAATTATTTATGCACTATATAAGGGTGATTTTTAGTTGTTTGTGATATATGCTTTGTAATTAATTTTTCTGTGTTTTAGAACTGATACAATCTACAAATATAATAAGGGTATGTGAATGTGGGCATTTAAAAGGAAGGTTGAGTCAAACATTATAAAACCAAAGAGCATTAGCTTTAAGGTATTAGCTAACTTTTATTTGGTTCCTCTGAGCATTAAGCATCACACTTTACACACATAATTCCATTTAATTCTCCTAACACTTCCATGAAGTAGGTGTTATTGTTAAGGAAACTAAACAGTTGCAAAATGACTGGGCAGGGATTCATACCAACCAGTCTGGTTGAAGAGTCTATGGTCTCTCCACCTTGCTTTATTGCCTCCTATTGAAGTGTTAAAAGCACTGGCAACAATAACCCACTCTGAAGTACCGGTACCTATACTTGAGAGTACGAGTAGAATTGGGAAAAAAGTATATGACAAATAGAATTTCAAATAAAAAATGTCAAATTAAAGTAAATTCTTAAAAGGAAAAGAATGTATATAAACATTCCCCCAAAGGTTTTCATACAAAGATGCTTCTAATCCAAATTACATGAATATATTTGGAAACTTGAAGACCAAAATAAACTTGTACATAAAACAGTGGTAAGGAATCCCAGAAAGACACAAAATATAAATTTACCAAAAGCACAGCTTTTGAATAACAGATTTGAAAATACAAATAGATACTCTCTGCAAAAAGACTGACTTTTCTTTGGTAAGATTTTAGTACTTAAAAAACCTTCAAATGATTAATTAATCTTACACTTTACCTTTCCAAAATTAAATGCCTCTAGTTTCAGGGCATGGGTTCTGAGTCTGAAAAGAATTTAGTTAGCATTTATAAACTGTCAATGTAAATATCTTTTCAAGAAACCCATATGATTATTTTCATTCAAGAAGCCAATTCAGCATTTATAAAAGGTAGCTAAATCCATCAGCATGCCTGTCCATTTTTCTTTTTGCATTAATAAGATTTTGCTTCATAATTTAACTCTGAAGTACACAAATCAAGTGTGTTTAGACTAATAAAAATTGTGCATATATTAATATGTTATATATATATATATTAGATTGTAAATTTACTCTATTACAAGAGAATTGAGGGAAATAAAATTTATTCTCCAGATTTCAAGAACAATCAAAATTACAAAGTTCAGGTCGATGTGACTGATTGTTTCTTCTTTACCTTGGTGCTCCATGGAACAAAAGGCCTGGATAAGCAAAAACAATTACTTCTGTGTTCCTAGTCTAGCATGGTGTTGAGCAAATGGTCAGGACTCACTAAATATTTCTTTAATTGACCTGTGCTAGCAACTGCTAGGTTGCAGGTTTGATCACTGGAGAGATGAGTTCTAAATTTCACCAGGACAAACAAACATACCTGCATACATGTCAGTCTTAAAAAGAAAGAAAAATACCTCTAAGCTCACTGCAACTTGTGTTGTTTAATGTGTGGAAGTAGGGCTTCCATTGGAACCAACCTACTCCATTCTCATCAAGGACACAGACAGAGAGGCGAGGGTAGTTCCAAGAGCCCTGCCCAGGCCTGGTGCTCCTCTCTTCTGCCAGCATAGCTAGGGTCTCTCAGGGTGCCAACAGCACAGGATAACCATCTCTTCTCTGCCTCTGGTGATTAGCCAACTGTCACATCCTCAGAGTGGCGTGTTCCAGGCAAACAGAGTAAGCAGCCCACTGGTCATACTGGATGCCAACTTAAATGATTTAGTCTTTCCTCCTGAGCAACTGAGAATGAGGGAAGGGGTAGATACAAAAATGGAGTTTGGGGAATGTCTTAATTTAGGATATTTATGATGGAGAACACCCCTTCAAGAATTAGGAGACAGAAGATAAAAATAAAGACTTTATTGCATACATGTCCTGGGGTTGGGGTGGAGGTACATGGCATACCCAGAGGACACATGGAGGTCAGAGAACATGTGGAAAGAGAGAGACACCTGCAGTCCTATGCCTTTATTGGGCCCATACAAGTGTCTCTTGGGGACTTCTAATTGGTGGGTATGAGTTCCAGGAAGTCACACTGTGACCTAGAGCTTTCTATGTCATATTTGCTCAGCCCATGGGGAGTTCTAGGGTGAGCAGGAGCAGCCAAGTAGCCTGTGTATAGCTGGCCCATAAGAACACTGTCACCAGAAGGAAACTGTATAAGGCAGATTTCTTCATGGACCACTCAGAGGAACCGGGTGGGAGATGGAGGGTTGAACTAGAAACCGTGTCAAGGGTGACCAAGCCCTGCTTTTGGTATGGGAAAGTTAAACTTGTGATGGCAACACAAACCAAGACAATATAAAATTTTAAGAATCAGCTATAGGGGGATGGGAGGGAAAATCTAAAGGTGGGATTCAATGGAGAGAATGGGTGCTCTGTCGAAGCCACTCCTTAGTCTAGCACTCCAGTGTGGCATTGTGTGTCCTGTTGGGTTTCTCACTCTGAAAATTAGCTCTGTGAAGACCAGAGCCCCTCTGGAGGACATCACAGAGTATCTCTGCAGAGCAACTCCCTGTGTCTCTCAGAAGGATAAAGCCATGGCAGAGTCCCCAGAGCAAATGCGTGGAGGCTTATCTTTCTCTAGGCGGCCACATCATCCCTGCTTATCTTTGTTTTGACAAAGATGTAGAATCAAAAGAAAATGTTACCAGAAGCAACAAGAGAACTGCCCAGAGCTCTGCTTTGTTCTTCTTAATTAATTAATCGGATCAGCCCTCAGTCATGCTGGCTATGGATATCTGGTCCTGCCTTAAAAGGGGGATTTCCAATCAAAATGCTTCATTAGTGGTTAAATGTTATCCGTCCAGGCCTGGCTGCCATAGGTAAATGCTAAATGAGTGTCCACAGAAGGTCAAAAGCGTTCAGAGTCTGAACTACATTCCTGTCAGGTGTGTTCAGGCCAGAAACATTTTTTTTAACCCAGGAAACCTCATTAGTGTGAATTGCCAAAGTCATTCAAGCTAGGCCTCTGCTCTATCAATGAAATATAGAAGTTAGGTAGAGCTAATTAATAGTATAAAGTACCACTTAAATTACCTTTCAAGCATTCTCAATTACCTTAGAAGGAGCAATTGACAATCATTTGGTATATGAGATATGAATCAACTTTGTCTAATTCATTAAGGCAGGTCCCCCAGAGCCCTGAGCAGACCACACTTTGATAGCCTAGTTTAAGTGACTGAAACTAGTTGTACCTGAAAATAATAGAAGTCGATTGCTTTAGAAATTCCATTCTGCACAGTCTGATTTTGTGTATTCTGCTGTACCCTATAGCATTTCTATCTTAAAGGGGGGAAATACCTGCATTAATGTGCAGCTGAATCTCAAGTCTGACTTCCTTTCATTCCCCTCCCAGGTAGGCCCCTTACTTGCCTGGGACTCAGCTCACCCCTCTGTCAAATGAGGGGCCTCTTCTTTGAAGTTCATTAGCACTCCGAGTCCATGTTCCCCTCATTGCAGCAGCCCTCAGATGTCAGAATCAAACCAAGCCATCTTGTTGGGAGACTCTCAAATGTCAAAAATCTCAAAAATGTCAACAATCTCTTGGGCAAATCAGTTTCTCCAGAGAAAAAATACCCATGTATCTGACTTAGATTCTGTGCCTGACTTTCCAAGCTCAGAGCAGAGAGTGTTAATCATATAAGTGACTTTATGACCAATGTGATTCTGCAACCTGTACAACCAGAAAATAGAGAAATTATACCCCATTTGATTCAAATGTATGAATTGTCAAGATCATTGCACTGTCATGCATAACTAATAAAAAATAAATTAATTAATTAAAAAAACTTTTAATCAATCCTCTTATTTTCCCTTCCACTCACACTTGGCCTTCTCTTTACTTCATAATTAGCTTGTCGCTTATTCACACTAACCCCTCCAAAGCCTTTGTTTCCCCATCTGCTTTGCTGGCTTCTCTACCTGCTCCTGCACCCTAGAGGGCATCCTGCTGTCAGTTTTTCCCTGGCTTTTGGGTGGGATGTGTGAAGAGCACAGGTAGAATAGGATGGCTTTTGTTTTGTGTAGTCTCAGTCTTCCAGGGTCCTTCCCTCTCCCATCTCTCCCTCCTTACATTTGCCAGCACACAGAGTGACTTCAATACCTGCTGTCTGCTCTAATAGCCCCACCCTCATCAGGAGCCCTGGCTTACAAATGGATGCTTCCTCAGACGCAAGGCCTGACTGCCCTCTGGGTTCTGCGCATCTATGAAGAAGAGAAGGAGGCTCAATTCCTGCGTTAAAGTACTTCCCTGACAGTGAGGCCATACATTTCTTGTCCATCTCTACCTCTACCTCCATCCTTTAAAAAAGAAAGAAGACTACAAGATGAACTGGTCATGGTGGAGCATTCCCATAGTCCCAGCAACTTGGGAGGCTGAGGCAGGAGGATCACATCTTCAAGGTCAGCCTCAGCAACTTAGTAAGACAAGACCCTCAGCAACTTAGTGAGACCTTGCATTAAAATAAAAAATAAAAATCACTGGGGATTTAGCACAGAGGTAAAGGACCTCTGGGTTTAATCCCAATACTAAAAATAACATAAGAGATGTTTCATGTACAGAACATATACAAAATAATCTTATAAGCATCTGTGTACTTACCACCTAGATTTAACAGCTGTCAACATTTTGACATTTTGGCTAGCAATTTCATTCTAGCAATTTGATGAACAAACCATTGCCAATAAAACTAAAACCCACCCTTCGCTGACCTCATTTCTTCTCTCATCTTCCCCTCTCAGCAATAATCACTTTCCTCAAGCTGGCATATGTAATTTTCATGTATGCCTCATGTATTATGTGCCTTAAATTTGCAAGAACTATATCTGAACATGAACTACATTGGCAACTGGTACTTTACACTCGCACTTTTTTTTAGATATTCTCTTTCTCTCTCTCTACACATTCTCTTCTATTCTTTAAATCCCCTCAAAGCTTATTTATAATACTTAATACAATGTAAATGCTATGTAAATAGATGTGCTATATTGTTTAGGAAATAATGACAAGAAAAACATCTGTACATGTTCAGTCAGTGCAAATGCACATTTTCCCCCAAATATTTTCGATGTGCAGTTGGTTGAATCATGAGTTGTGTCAGTCAGCTTTTCATCACTGTGACCAAAATACTTGACAATATAAACTTAAAGCAAAGAAAAGTACATTTTGGGGCTAATGGGTTCAGAGGTTCGGTCCATAATTGGCAGGCTCCACCACTGAGCCTGAGGTGAACCAGAACATCAAGGTGGAAGGGCATGGGTAACGACAGCCACTTAGTTCATGACAACAGTGAAGCAGAGAGAGCATGAGGAGCCAGGAACACGCCCCCCAGTGATGACTTCCTCCAGCCACACCCCACCTGCCCACAGTTACCACCCAGCAAAAGAGTCCTTCCAAATTATTAGCCCATCAAATGGATTAATTCACTGATTTGATTATAATCTCTCGTAATCTATCATTTCTCATAATCTATCATACATACTCCTGTATTGGCTACCAGGAACTTTTAGGAGATATTTCATATCCAAACTATAACAGATTTGTACCCCTTAGATATGAAGAGTTCATATATGGGATGGTCTCATTTTCTCTCTCTCTCTCTCTCTCTCTCTCTCTCTCTCTCTCTCTCTCAACATATTTTATTGCTTATGATGAACCTCCCTATTTTATTATTCTTTTGCATATATTTAGTCCACTATGTATAGACAGCGGTTTGCACATTTTTGGTTTTATCTAAAGTGTTGCAGAGGAACTCAGGTGCTTAATTATTTTTGCTTGTATGAGAACCTCCCTCAGTTGGACATCTAGAGGGCACTGATGTGTTTACCTGCATGTGTTGAGCAGCATGTAGATACACTGGAAACCACCCTCAGAAAGTAATTTACCTCCCAGAAGCAGTGTTTCCTTGAGCATGTGTCACTGCATCCTGTGAAACACCAGCTGTTCTCAAACCTGACAGATGTAAAATTACAAGACATCTCATTGTTTCAATTTGCATGTTGCTGTGACCTGCGCAGCTGAACCTGAGAAACCAGCGAGGGGTCTTGGAGATTAAGAAAAACACACACACAGATATTGAGATAAAGCTGGGATCAGGCGGAACCCTGCACTCTGATGGAGAAACAGTGACTGAAAGCTGGCCCAGCAAGTTTATTTATATAGGTTCTCATAATCAAGAATCTAAGGTCTGCAGAGGCATTGTTCTTGGGGCATAAGAAAGTTAGAGGGCTAGAAACAGTCTTGTAGCTATTTCACTGTTGCAATGCTTGGGGCTTCCTATGGTACCCAGGAAGCCCATTGTTCAAAATCTCTAACATTGCAGTTACCTTGCTGTGCTGAGAATCCTCTATCCATGGGAGCTGATGTATGAAATCTAGGTCAAGCGCTGAATGGCTCTGTGGCTAGCACAGAACCTCCTTTACAACAGGGCATCACCATGCAACTTGATAGGTACCATTGCACAGAGAATATTCCCAGAGGGGCATAGCCTCTGTCACAAGACAGTTACAAAACCCATCATTCAGTCACTGCTCCCAACAGCATGTCCTTGAATAACTTTCAGGTTTCCTTTTCTGTGCATTTACCCATTTTCCTATTGAGTTGTTTTCATTTTCACATTGAGTTAAATGAGTTGTCTTAATTTGGATCTGTAATGTCCCCCAAAGTTTCATGTGTTGAAATACCATGCAGCGATGTTCAGAGTGGCTTTTTGAGAAGTGACTGAACCACTGGGGCTCTGATTTCATGAACAGATTACTTCATTGATGGGTTCATAATTGAATGGACTATTGGGGAGTGGTGGAAACTGTAGGAGGTGGGGTCTTGTTGGAGGAGGTAGGTCACTGGGGTGTGCCCTGGCAAGGAATATGCCCCCTCCTCCTGCACTCTCCGCTTCCTGGCTTTTAGGCAGACTTCCTCCGTCATAGACTCCTGCCACCATGAGATTCTGCCTTGTCTCAGGCCCAAAGCAATGAAGCCAGCGACCTTGGACTGAAACATCTGAAACCACGAGCCAACAGAAATCTTTCCTGTAAGTTGATTTTCTAAGTAATTTTGTCACAGTGTTGAAAACCTGACTAACAGGAATTCTTCATATATTCCAGACAACAACTCTTTGGCAGTTGTACTGGTTGCAAACAGTCCCTTCTGATTCGTGGCTTATATTTAACTTTTAATGTTCTCTTTTGTCCCAAAAACTTCTAGCTTCTCAAGACCATAGAGGTATTCTTTTACATTTTGTTCTACAAATTGTAAAGCACTGTTTTGTATTTAGGATTTTAATAAACCTGATGTTTATTATAATATGTAGTATTAGGGGAAAATCTTAATTTTACTTTGGCCATATGAATAAAGCACTATTTGATGAATGCTTGCTGATTCAAAAGTTTTTTCTTGAGGCAAAATTCACATTAACAATTAAGCCAAAGCATACAGTTCAATTCACAAATTACAGTCACAGTGTTGTGCAGCCACAACATCCTCTAGTTTCACAAGTTTACCACCCCAAAGAACACTTTGTACCTGTTAAGTAATCACTTCCTGTTTCCCTTTCTCAGAGCCCCTGTCAACCACTGATCTGGTCTCTGTATGTATAGATTTGCCTAGTCTGGATATTTCATATAAAAGGAATCACATAAGATATAGTTACCTTTCAGGTCTGCCTTCTTTAATTTAGCACAATATTCTATTGCATGCGGTTGCTAAAATTTGCTTATACCTTCATCTCTTCGTCGAGATTTGGGTTATTTCCTCCTTTTGCCTATTATGAATAATGCTGATAAGACTGAGTAAAATGTAATGCCACCTCTGAGGATAAATGAATTAGAATGTGTAAAACACTTTCAGAGTACTTTTAGAATAGTGTCTAAAACTTATCTAGCAGGAGCCATATAAGTTTTAGTTACTATTCTTATTATACTTCATATATATTATACTTCATATATATTGATACTATACTTATACATATATATTGATATTATACTTCATATATATTGATACTTCATATATATTGATATATTGATATTACTCATATCAATTACTCTATTTTGTTCCATTTTCTGCTTATCTATTTCTCTGAAAAAAGCACATTGTTTAATTACTTCAGTTTTATAGTAAATTTTAAAATCAAAGAATCAGAATAAACACTCCATTTTATCTTACTCCCAAAATTGATTTGATTATTCTAGGTATTTCACTTGTACTTGTGAATTTTTAGAATCGCTTCTCAACTTCCATAAATTCATGGGATGGTGATTAAAATTGCAATTTATTGATAAATTTTCAGCATTATAACTTTTTAATTACCATCCCTGAACATTGTATAGCTTATCATTTAGGAAATTTAAACTTTGTTTCAATAGTTTGATAATTTTATTCAAAATCTTATAAAATTTCAATAAACTTCTTATGCACCTTTGTTACTATTCTAAATGGTATTTTAACTCTATCATTTCCCAATGTTTTGTTCCCATTGCTTTTTATGTTTTAGTCCCTCTTTATTGGTTCTATTTATGTTTTCCTGAAGAACATCCTTTAGTGATTTTTGTAGAAATTATCTGCAACTGGAAAACTTTGTCTTTTTAATTCTGAAAATGAGATTAATTAGTCCTCATATTTGAGTAGTAAATAAGCTGATTAAAAACAGCTAAATAATTAGGTTTTCTTTCAATAGTTTGAAGATATCCCATTTTCTCCTGAATGCTATTTTTTCCTTAAGAATTTTTCTGTTAGTCTTAATTGTTGATCCTTTGTCAGTAATCTTTGTGTTTTTCTAATTAGTTTTTCTCTTTGAATTTTCTATGTTACAGTTTCAATCCAAGGCCTATTAGGTTTGGATTTACAGTACAGGGTTCACTTTTTCCCCTCATATATCAAATCTTATCTGTCATAAATTCTGGAATTTATCCGTCATGTCCTGGGATATGGATTAGAGTATGCTAGATATTATCATGTATCTTTTACATTGCTTAACTTTTCTATCATATCTTCCATCTCTATGCTGAATTTCAGTAAATGTATTAAATCTGTCATATTTTCCAGCTTACAAATTCTCACTTCAACTACATAAAATCTAATTTATGGCTGTCCATGGACTTTTTATTTCAATAATATTTTGATTTATAGCAGATATTGTGTATCTTATTTAAATCTGACTCTTTTTAAAGAAATAATCTTATTTTAATCCATCTAAGTGTATCTATTAAATATTTTAAGTAGTTCTTATTTGAATTTCTTGGCAATCTAACAGCATTGAATCTGATGTCTTCTGCTCAAGAGAGCTGTATTTTCATCTTCAATGTGAGCAAAGTGTGGAAGATGTGTATAACCTGGGTTGAGGGTTTATCTCCAGTGAGTAGTTTTGATTTTACCTTTGTCATTTATTCCAGGTATATTACTGTCCCCACATGTTTTATTTTTTATTGGTGCATTATGATTATTCTACTATTGGAATTCATTGTGATATATTTGGACATGCATGTAAGATAATTTGTCAATTTAATTCCTCATTATCTCCCCTTTCCTTTCTTTCCTCCTTCTCCCTAGTCTTCATCCTCTCCTCTACTGGTTTACCTTCTGTTTTCATGAGATCTCCCATTTCTCTCCTGTTTTTGCTCTCAAGCTTCCACGTATGAGAGAAACATATCACCTTTGATTTTCTGAATCTGCCTTGTATCTCTTAACATGGTGTTCTATAGTTCTATCCATTCTCCTGCAAATAACATAGCTTTGTTTTTCCTTATGTCTTAGTAAAACTTCAGTGTCTGTGTGTGTGTGTGTGTGTGTGTGTGTGTGTGTGTGTGTGTGTTTCTTTATTTTCCTCTGTTCACACCTAGGCTGGTTCCATAACTTGGCTATTGGGAATTGTGCTGCTATAAACATGGTTGTGCATGTATTTTATAGCACTGTAATATGCTAACTTCAGTTCTTTGGAATAGATAATGAGGAGTGGTAAAATTGGGTAAAATGGTAGTTCCATTTGCAGTCTTTTGAGAAATACCATTACCAATTTTCATAGTGGTGGTATGGATTTACAATGCCATCAACAATGTATAAGTGTTCCTTTCCTACCCATCTTCTTCAGAATTTATTATTATTTGTATTCTTGATGATTGCATTATAAATGGAGTGATATGAAATCAGTGTATTTTTGTTGTTGTTTTGTTTGGACTGGGAATTGAACCCAGGGGCATTAACCACTGAGCCACATCCCCAGTTCATTTTACTTTTATTTTGAAACAGGGTCTCACCAAGTTGCTTAGAGCCTCACTAAATTGCTGAGGCTAGTTTTGAATTTGCAATCCTCCTCCTCCTCAGCCTTCCAAGCTGGCTGGATTACAGACATGCGTGAAATATTAGTGTAGTTTTAAATTGCATTTCCCTAATTGCTGAAAGTGTTGAGCATTGTTTTTCATGCAGTTATTAGCCATTTTTTCTTTTGAGAAATATCTGTTTAGTTCAACCCCCCATTTATTGATTGGCTTATTAGCTTTTTGGGTAGTGAGTTTTGGGGGTTCTCTAAATATTTTGGATAATAAGCTTATGTCAAAAGAGTAGCTGAAAAGTATTTTCACCCATTTTGTAGGCTCTCTTTTTTCTCTAATTTATGTTTTTGGTATTTTCGTCAAGGACTAGATGATTAAAACTGTGTGGGTTTTTTCCTTGTGTCTTCTATTCTTATTGTCTGTTTATCTGTTCTTATGCTAATATCATGCATATTTGTTATTAAAATTCTGTAGTATGATTTGAAATTGGTGTTGTGATACCTCTAGCATTGCTCCTTTTGGTCTTTTATTCTTCTGTATGAATTTTAGAGCCATTTTTCCTAATTCTGTGATGAATGTCATTGGTATTTTGAAAGGAATTGCATTAATTTTTTAGATTGCTTTTGGTAATATGTCTATTGTATTAATTCTGCCTATGAAAGAACGTGGAGGTCTTTCCATCTTCTAATGTCTTCTTCAACTTTTCTTCAGCGTTCTATAATTTTCATTGTAGAGGTTTTTCATTAGTTAGACTTATTGCTAGAATTTATTTATTTATTTATTTATTTATTTATTTATTTATTTATTTATTTTGATGCTATTGTGAATAAAATTGTTTTCCTTATTTCTTTTTCAGCATTCTTATTATTGGTTTAAAGAAAAGCTATTGGTTTTTGTATGTTGACCTTTTATCCTGATACTTGCTGAGTTTTCTTATCAAATCTAGGAGGTTTTTATATTATTATTATTATTATTATTAAAAGTATTGGCTATCATCTGCAAACAGTGATAATTTATCTTCTTCATTTCCTGCTTGCATCACTTTCATTTCCTTCTCTTAATTGCTCTAATTAAAATTTCAGATACTAAACTGAATAGGACTGGTGTGAATGGACATCCTTGTCTCATTCCTGATTTTAGAGGAAATGATTTCATTTTTTCTCCACTAAGTATGATGCTGGCTTTGGACTTGTCATACATAGATTTTATGATCTTGAAGTTCCTTTCTATACCTACTTTCTTCAGTATTTTTATTATGAATGGCTCCTGAATTTTATTAATGGCCTTTTCCATATCTATTGAGATGGTCATGTGATTTTTGTCCTTGATTCTGTTTTATGTGATGAATTATATTGACTTGTTTATGTTGAATCATCTGTGCATATTGTAATGAAATCAACTTGGTCGTGATGTAGACTTAATGTGTTTGAAATATGATTCGCTAATATTTTATTGATTTTTTTTACAGCTATGTTCATCAGGTGAACATCTATGTTCACTTTTGTCTGGGTTTTGGTATTAGAGTGATACTGGCCTCATGGGAAAAATGTAACTGTTCTACTACTTTCTATTTCATGCAATAATTTGAGGAGCATTTCACAGGAGTTCTTTGAAGGTCTGGAGTAACTGAGCTGAGAATCTATGAAGCCATGAGCTTTTCTTTGTTTGAAACTTATTATTACTAAGAAGAGAATAGGGAGGAAGAGCATGAGAAGATCACCATTAAACAGGGACGAGAGGTGGGAGGGAAAGAGAGCGAGAAGGGAAATTGCATGGTAAAGGAAGGAGACCCTCATTGTTATACAAAATTACATATAAGAGGAAGTGAGGGGAAAGGGGAAAAAAGAGAGAAATGAATTACAGTAGAGGGGGTAGAGAGAGAAGATGGGAGGGGAGGGGAGGGGAGGGGGGATAGTAGAGGATAGGAAAGGCAGAAGAATACAACATACACTAGTATGGCAGTATGTAAAAAAGTGGATGTGTAACCGATGTGAATCTGCAATATGTATACGGGGTAAAAATGGGAGTTCATAATCCGCTTGAATCAAATGTATGAAGTATGATATGTCAAGAGCTTTTTAATGTTTTGAACAACTAATAATAAAAAAAATTAAAAAAAGAAACTTATTATTGCTCCAGTCTCATTACTTCTTATTGGTATGTTTAGGTTCTCTATATCCTCTTGGTTCAATTTTGGTTGGTTCTATGTCTAGAAATTTATCTATTTCTTCCAGATTTTCTATTTTTTTGGAGTGTACGTTTTCAAAATAGTTCTTAATGATCCTCTGGATTTCAGTGATATCTCCTTTTTCATCTCCTATTTTATTACTTTCAGTCTTCTTTCTTTTAGTTAGTTTGGCTAAGGGTTTATCAATCTTATCTTTGCAAAGAACCATTTGCTACATGGATCTGCTTTATTTTTTCTCATTGATTTTAGCTTTGATCTTATTTCTTCTAAGGTTTTGGAATTAGTTTGTTCTGATTTTCTAGGATTTTGAGATACATTATCAGTTGTTTTGGATCTTCCTGTTGTTTTTTTTTTTTTTAATGTAGGCACTCATAGCCATAAATTGTCCTCTTAGAACTTCCCTCATAGTGTCCCAGAGATTCTGGTATGTTGTATACTTATTCTCATTTGATTTTTGGGATTTTTACATTTCTCCTCTGATTTAATCTATGACTCATTCATCATTCAAAAGTGCATTGTCGGGCTGGGGATGTGGCTCAAGCGGTAGCGCGCTCGCCTGGCATGCGTGCGGCCCGGGTTCGATTCTCAGCACCACGTACAAACAGAGATGTTGTGTCCGCCGAAAAAAAAAACTAAAATAAATAAATAAATTCTCTCTCTCTCTCTCTCTCTCTCTCTCTCTCTCTCTCTCTCTCTCCCCTCTCCTCTCTATTTAAAAAAAAGTGCATTGTCCAATTTCTGTGTGTTTACGCAGCTTCTAGTTTTTCTTGCAGTTGATTTTTAATTGTGTTCCATTATGAACTAAGAAGATGCAAGAATATATTTATATTCTGCCTATCCAAGAACATGGAGGTCTTTCCATCTTCTAATGTCTTCTTCAATTTTTCTTCAGTATTCTATAATTTTCATTGTAGAGGTTTTTCATCTTGGTTAGACTTGTTGCTAGGGTTTTTTTTTTTTTGAGGCTATTGTGAATTAAATTGTTTTCCTTTTTTTTTCAGCATTCTTATTATTGGTTTAAAGAAAAGCTATTGGTTTTTGTATGTTGACCTTGTATCCTGATACTTGCTGAGTATATATATTCTTGCATCATATTTGGAAGTGAATTCAGGGGTACTCAACCACTGAGCCACATCCCCCAGACCTATTTTGTATTTTATTTAGAGACAGGGTCTCACTGAGTTGCTCAGTGCCTTGCTTTTGCTGAGGCTGGCTTTGAACTCACAACCCTCCTGCCTCAGCCTACCAAGTTGCTGGTGCCTCTGTGCCTGGCAAGTATGTGTGTGTGTGTGTGTGTGTGTGTGTGAGAGAGAGAGAGAGAGAGAGAGAGAGAGAGAGAGAGAGAGAGAGAGAATTGCTTTGTGACCTAAAATATGGTCTATTTTTGTGTAGACATTTCCATGAGCAGCTGAAAAGAAAGTGAATTCAGCTGGTTTTGAATAAAATATTATATAGATGTGTATTAGGTCCATTTGATTTATAATACTTTTTAGTCTAAAGAGTCTTTACAGAGCTTATATCTGGGTGACTTTTCTATTGGTAACAAACTTGTGTTGAAATCACCCAGTATCATTGTATTGGTGTCTATCTGATCTTTCATATTGAGTAGTATTAGTTTTATGTAATTAGGTGCTTGGAAAATGGGACATGAATATTTACTAGTATGATATCTTCTTATTGAATTGTTCCTTTTACCAGTACAAAATGACCTTTTGTCTCTTCTGTTAATGTTGGCTTAAAGTCTTCTTTTTCAGATATGAGTCTTCACTTCTTGCTTTTGGCTCCATTTTCAATGAATATCATTTTCCATCCTTTTGTTTTTATTCCATGAATGTCATTGCCTGTGAAATGAGTCTCTTGAAGACAACATGTTGTTGTTGTTGAGTCTTGTTGTTAATCCACTCTGCCAGTTTATGTCTTTTAATTGGAGAAATTAGCCCATTTATATTGTTATTATGATTTGCTTATTGTTTCCTAATATTTATTTATAATGTTTAATTTGGTCCTAAATCTCATTGTTTAACTACTCTTCTATGAGATTCATCCTTATGTGAGCTCTGAATTTTTTTAAAAAAATTTTTCTGTGTGTAGCATTTCTTTAAGTTTTTTCTTCAGTTCTGGCTTAGTAGTCATGAATTATTTTTGTTTATGACCATCTTGAAAGGTTTTTGTTTCTTCTTTGATTCTGAAGGGTAGTTTTGCTGGATATAGCAATGGCTAACAGTTACTTTCTTTTGGGTCTTGAAACACATACAAATCCTCCTTGATTTTAGAGTTTCTGTTGAGAAATCAGATTTTATCTAATTGGTTTACCTTTAAATGTGACCTGACATTTTTCTCTTCAGGCTTTTAAAATTCCATCCTTATTCTGTACACTTGGAATTTTAATCATAATGCTTCCTGGAGAAGTTCTTTTTTCAATATTGTCTATTTGGAGTTCTAAATCCTGTATACAGATGTTCATTTCATCCTGATGTTATGGAAATTTTCTGTTATTATTTCACTGAAAATGTTATCAATTTCATTAACCTGTATCTAGGTTCCTTCTGAGATTCCAATGAATCTTAAATTTGGTCTCTTAATTCTTGAGTATTCTGATCATGGTTTCTTCTTATTATTATTTTTGTTGTTGACCGATGTTCAAGTTCATATATCTTGTCTTCAGGGCCTAAAATTCTGTCTTATATGTGTTCTACTCTATTGAGGAAACTTTCAACTGAATCTTAAGACTCATTTATTGAGTCTTTCATTTACATTTCTCTTTGATTCTTTTTATGAATCTCTTTTGATATGCCCTTTAAGATCATGTATTTTCTCTTTAGTTCATTACTTACATCTTCTTTTAGTTCACTGATCATCTTAACAATCAACATTTTTAACCTTGGGAAATTACATCTACCTAAATATTTGTGAATTCAATTATTGGGGGATTATAACCTCTTGGAGCCATCTCACTGGCCTGCTTCCTCATGTTTCCTAAGTCCTATATTTCTGTAACTAGAGAAATATCTAGAGATAGACTTCTATCTAGAGACAGACTTCTCTTCCTCTTTTATGTGGGGGGTCATTTAAGGTGTGGTTATCTCTTTATAATAATCCTTGGGTGGGGGGTATATGTTAGCTTCAACCCATCTGATTAGCATAATAAAACTATTAACTGTAACACAAGTACCAGTTTCAGAATAGTCACCACAAACCATAATAATTTAAGAGCAAACCATACATCAGCATATGCTATAAAAGTTATTGTTAATAGCCAGGCACACTGGCACATACCTGTAGTCCCAGTGGCTTGGGAGGCTGAGGCAGGAGGATTATGAGTTCAAAGCCAGCCTCAGCAAAAGTGAGGTGCTAAGTAACTCATCAAGACCCTCTAAATAAAAAAATACAAAATAAGGCTGGAAATGTGGCTCAGTGGTTGAGTGCCCCTGAGTTCAATCTCTGGTATCCCCTCCCCCCAAAATTTATTGTTAATAATCTCCACAGTTCTATTAACCAAAGAGACAGGTGGGTGAGAAATAAGGTAGAATAGGCTGAAAAGATTAAGGATAATAATAGTATCCTACATTGAATTAGAAGAAGGAATACAAAGTAAGAGAAAAGAAGAGAAAGAAAAAAGGTAGGGAAGGGAAAGGACAACAAAGATATAATGAGGAGAATAAAGAATGGAGAGAAGAGGATGGTGATGGAAGAGGTACTGAAAGATGATCCAATTAATTTTAAAAATCCATACAATTAGAATGCCAGCAAAACAGAAATGTGGGGAGACCCAGGGAATCCATATACATCAAGCAATTAACACAGTAACTGTCATAATAAATTGTTTGTTGTTGCTGAAATTTTTAAAGTGGAGACTTTTCTTTCCACAGTTTCAATTTTAAAATCTCCCAATTATGAGTAAGTTATGTGGCACACATATGGAGCTATTTGTTCTCGGCTCTGAACCAAACTAGCCAAACTTGTTAGGGGAGTCTGTATGCTGAGCTCTGTCCTTCCTTTCTTGGCAGATTTGTTAGGTGAGCACTGTAATTCAGAGCAGACTTCACCCTCAAAATGGCTTTGCTATTGTGACCAGGGTGGGAATGTAATTCTGACAGGGCTGCTGGCCAGCCCTCTCACCCCAGATGCCAGTAGACTAATCTGGATAGTTACTCCTCTCTTTTGGAGAGCCTCACTTTGTGTGGTGGTGGTGGTGGAAGATGTTGTATATGTTAGTCTATCCTCCAGACTTTTCTGGACCTGGGGAAGGTGGCATAGCAGAGTATCACAGGATCACTACTTTCCATCTGACCCTGATCCATCCCAGTTCCATCCCTTCAACCATGCTCCTTTTCACAGAGATCAAACCACCAGTTTCAGATAAAATTGTCCTTCACTCCTCTCCTCTGCAGATTGATAGACCAGCAATCAATGCTTCCATTGCTTACCTGAGCTTCTCCCCCAGTCTCTGATACAGTCCCACTCCAATGCCCAGAGACATTGGGACTCAACATTCTAGTAAAAAAATCAAGCTTAAGCAGCTGTTTGACCATAGGTATTTGAAAAGTAAGTATATCAACAACAAGACAAATAAGAAAAAATAGAGAATAGAAAACAAAGTTTAAGAAAAGAAACTATGAATAAATGGCAAAGAGATCAATAAAGGGAAGGGATCAAGGGGTGGGGGAAGAGAAGGGGAAGGAGAGCTATTAGGGTCAAAATTAGAATACCCCATACTTATATAATTATGTCAAAATAGACTATACTGTCATGTGTAACTAAAAGGAACCAATAAATGTTTTTTTAAAAGAAGAATGAATGGTATAATAGGCTATATTAACTTTGAGAATGGAATAAAGAATAATATAGAAAATTAAACAAAAAGAAAGAAAAGAAAAAAGTAAACTGCAGAGATTTCCAGTTTTCTGCTCAGGAAGTCTAAAAAGTCTTTTTAAGTTTTTGTTGCAGGAGAGCGCTGACTCAATTCACTGTATCTGAGCTTATTTTCTGCTCATATTGTGAATTTGTTGGACAGCAGCACCTGCTTATTTTTAAATGAGTGTGAGAATTTCTTTTGGCTCAATGGAGGGGCAGTTTCCCTCCTGCACTAAGCCATCATACCCCCAGCAATGACACCTATTCCTTTTACTAATTCTCTTTCTATTCCAGAAAATGGTATTTTTGGTTTTCACCTGGTTGCTAGCTTAGTTGCCAACCATCATTGTCCCACAGTCTTCCTTCTTCAGTGTGTGGCTGCAGCACTGTTTTAATTCAATATTGTAGATTCCTCTGATTCAATCCCTCCAGATGCTTTTAATGTTAATGTGTTTACTTGGGAGCTCTAGGACCACACAGGTACAGATTTTAATCCATAAACTCATGTGGAGGAGTGCAATGATTACACTTCTTAGAGGATAATTTTATTTTCACTCAGAATGCAGGCAAAACCATCTTTCTAATTTCCCAATGCCAGCAGGAATTTTTTCTCATCTAACATTGTCCTATAAAGAAGGTTCTAGACTTTATATAGAGTTCTGTTTTAGCTTTCATCACCAATACAAACTACCTGAGGAAAAAAAACAACTTGGTGAAAGGATTTATTTTGGCTCATGGTTTCAAAGGTTTAAGTCTCTACTTGACTGACTCCACTGCTTTGGGTCTGTTATGGTTTGGATATGAGGTGTTCCCCCAAAGCTTCTGCATTAATGCAGGAATATTTAGAGGTAAAATGATTAGGTTATGAGAGCTGTAACCCAATCGCCCACCCTGGGTGGTAACTTTAAGCAGGTAGAGTGTGGCTGGAGGAAGTGGGTCATTGGGGCCTGCCCTGGAAGTGTTCTTCCCTTTTGCCCTTTCCCCCATCTTCTCTCTCTTTCTAGCCTCCATGAATGGAGGAGCAGCACTCCTCTACCACACCCTTCCGCCATGATATTCTGCCTCACCTTGGGCCAAAGCAATGGACTCAGCCAAGCATGGGCTGGACCTCTGGAACCATGAGCCAAAAGAAACTTTTCCTTCTTTAAGTTGTTCTTGTTAGGTATCACAGCAGTGAAAAGTTAAGAGAGGGTCAAGGTGAAGAAAAACATCATGGAATTAGGGCATGATGGAGGAAAGTTGCTCATCTCATGGCAGCCAGGAAGCAGACAATGTGCGAGGAATGGGCTGAGAACAACATATACAATTCAGGGAATGCCCCCCAGTGATCCACTTCATACAACTAGGCACCACCTCCTAATAGTCTATTCAACTATGAATTCCTCAGGATTAATCCATTGATGATGTTAGTGCCTTCAGGATCCAATCACTTCCCAAAAGCCCCACCTCTGAGCACTGTTGCACTGGAGACAAAGCCTTCAATACACAAGTCTTTGGGCGAACACTTCGTATCCAAACCATAACAGGTTTTAAGTTCTCTTCACAGGGTGCAAGACCTCGTCTCCTAAGTATTAAAATCCAAGCCTTGAAATTAATAAAATTGGGAGATCCTTCAGTACTCCGGGCTGCAATATCACATTTATTGATTTAGTGGTAACTTCCCTTTACATTAGAGTTCAGAGAGAATTCCTTTATATTCTTTAGAGCTCAGCTATTCATTTCAGGAATGTTATTGTCTTTCTTCTATTTCTGTTCCATACAAATGGCTTCCTTGTTTTTAAGCATTAATGGGGTTTTTTTTTAGAGAGAATTTTTTAATATTTATTTTTTAGTTTTCGATGGACACAACATCTTTATTTTATTTTTATGTGGTGCTGAGGATTGAACCCAGCCCCTCACGCATGCCAGGCAAGTGCACTACCACTGGAGCCACATCCCCATCCCATTACTGTTTTTTATTTTCTTATTTTACACTTCATCTACTATTACCATTTGTTTGAATCAGATTGAAGAATTTAAATTTCAGATAATGCCACCTTGACTGAAAATTCTAGATTTCTATTGTTCATTATGGCCAAGGCAATAATAAATTTGAAGAAGTATCCCAATATTCCCTAAGGTAAGTATGTGTGTATGTGAATGTGAATTCCTAAAAAAGGTAGAAGAGGACTATGACAGACAATGCTGGTTGGTTACCAAGTAGTAGCCATCCCCCTTATTTTCTTACTGAAAGATACTTGGTTTTGTTTTATTTTTCCACCCTTCCCTCGTTGTCTCAAGGGTAAATGTTAATTTCTCTATGTCATTCCCAGTAATACCATTTGCTTTGCTAGTGGTAGATTTTTAGCTTTGCTAGTGGTAGATTTTTAGAAAGAGATGATCTTGAACCATGGAGTCTGAGAGAGGTCTACTGGTGCCTTCTGAGAAATATTTCTTTGCTCTTATGAAAAATAGGCAGAATTAAGCATTTGCATGATAAATGCATCAGAGGATATTCAGATATGTTGTCTGAAACTGCCATGGGCATTCTGAGACCATAAGAGGAGATGCCCACCTAGCTGGGATGGCAAAGCAGAAAGATTCTGCCTTCTTAGATGGTGGTGAATTAATAAAACAAATAGATTCCTATGTCTTGAGATGCCACTTTCCAATGTTAGATAATAAATTACCTCTTTATTAAATCAGAATTTTCTATTACTTGCATCTGAAAACATGCTAATAGATTCAACATGGTGTAAACTTGTTACCTATTATTGGTAATAGTCTAAAAAGGCAAAAGTGAGCATGAGTTCATGACAACTGAGAGAATGCTTTAATCAGATGACTGGTTTAGTGGTACATGCATTCCTCTATGAAAACATATGTACTGACCTTGATAGGAGAAAAGACCCGGTGATATAAAGCCTAGAGAACATGAAACTTTCCTATGGAAAAAGGGTAACTGAGAAGTTGAAGCCACAAGAACCACAGGATGGCTTTTTATCTTCTCGTGAAAGAAGTAGGTCAGATGAATACATCCTAATGCATGCATAGCTAGAATCAAAAAAAAAATCTCAAGCTGTATCCATGTTAGTTATAATTTGCTTTATCTATCTTGCTTTCTTCAAGCTTAAAAATGGTCTATGGCTGCTATGCTTATAAAGTAGTGAAGTGTGATAGAAAAGGAATGTCACTTGGACCAGTTCCCAAGACCATACTTCCTAATTATGTGAAGTTGAGTAAATCAGTTCTACAACTTTGTTTTTCATCTGTAAAATGGAAATATTGTTATCTGACATATGAGAAAAAATCTGCTATTAAGATCAAAAGAGTGAAACTATAAAACTCTTCACTAAAGCAACCGTTTTCTGATTTTGTAAATTAAACCATGGTTAACATTTGCATTACTTTATCCAAAGCAATGATTCCATAAATTTCAAAAGACAGGGCTGGCTAGCAAGAAAGCCTTCTGAGTGGGTGATGTCTTATAGAGGGTGTAGGGGTGCAGGTTGGTTTAGTGTGAGTTACAACCACATAACACAGCACATATCCTCAGACAACTAAAAGGCACAGGTGAGCTCTGCCTGAGAAGGGAGA